>NW_027445882.1:610000-899812 GCF_038048845.1 Mixophyes fleayi | reverse complement strand
TCAGTAGATGTGGTCTACTTAGATTTTGCAAAGGCCTTTGATACAGTGCCACACAAGAGGTTGGTTTACAAAATAAGGGAACTGGGTCTAGAAATCAAAATTTGTACATGGATCGAAAACTGGTTAGAGAATAGGGAACAGAGAGTTGTGATAAATGGATTTTTCTAATTGGTCAAAGGTCTTAAGTGGAGTACCCTCAAGGTTCCGTGCTGGGACCACTCCTTTTTAATATATTTATTAATGACCTTGGTGATGGTTTAGAGAGTAAAGTTTCTATTTTTGCAGATGACACTAAACTCTGTAAGGTAATAAAATCAGAGCAAGATGTAGCTTCACTACAAAGGGACTTAAATAAACTGGAGGATTGGGCGGCTAAATGGAATATGAGGTTTAATACAGATAAATGTAAGGTTATGCATTCAGGGATCAAAAACAAGAACGCAATCTATAAATTAAATGGAATTAATTTGGGAGAATCTATAATGGAAAAGGATTTGGGAGTGCTCGTAGACAGTAGACTTAGCAATAGTGCTCAATGTCAAGCAGCAGCTGCAAGGGCAAACAAAGTATTGGCATGCATAAAAAGGGGCATAGATGCAAGGGAAGACAGTGTAATTTTGCCACTGTATAAATCGTTGGTAAGACCTCATCTTGAATATGCAGTACAAGTTCTGGGCACCACTCTATAAAAAAGATAATTTGGAACTAGAAAGGGTTCAGAGAAGGGCGACAAAATTGATAAAGGGTATGGAGTCATTAAGTTATGAGGAAAGGTTAGCCAGTTTAGGCATGTTTACTTTAGAAAAGAGGCATCTAAGGGGAGATATGATTACTATGTACAAATACATTAGGTGTCAATAGAGAGAGCTTTCATGGGAACTTTTTACCCCAAGGACCATACACAGGACACATGGTCATCCCCTAAGGTTAGAGGAGAGGAAATTTCACAACCAGCAAAGGAAGGGGTTCTTTACAGTAAGGGCAGTCAAGATATGGAATTCATTGCCAGGGAAGGTTGTGATGGCAGATTCAATAGATATGTTTAAGAAAGGGTTAGACAAATTTTTAGCGGAAAGGTGTATCCAGGGATACGACCGTTAATTTAAAATAAAGGATAGTAGTGGATATAGGGTAAAAATCGGACTGCAATATTGAGTCTGGGGGGATTTTTAAAATTGAAACAGATGGGCGGTTGCCTACTCTGGATTAATTTCAAATATAAGTGCAGGATCGCAGGAGATCCAAAATAGGTTGAACTTGATGGACTGGTGTCTTTTTTCAACCTCATCAACTATGAATGATGAATGATGAAATGAATGATGAATGATGAATTATGAAATGAATGATGATTTATGTAATGAATGATGGATGATGAAATGAATGATGAATAATGAAATGAATGATGAATGTTGAATGATGAAATGAATGATCAATGATGAATGATGAAATGAATGATGAATGATGAATGATGAAATAAAGATGAAGGATTAATGATAAATGATGAAATGAATGATGAATGATGAATGATGAAATGAATGATGAATGATGAATGATGAAATGAATGAGGAAATGATTGATGAAAAGAATGATGAATGATGAAATGAATGACGAATGATGATTGATGAATGATGAAATGAATGATGAATGATGAATAAGGAAATGAAAGATGAATGATGAATGATGAAATGAATGATGAATGATAAATGATGAAATGAATGATGAATGATGAATGGTGAAATGAATGATAATTGATGAATGATGAACGATGAATGATGAAAGATGAAATGAATGATGATTGATGAATGATGAAAGATGAATGATAAAATTAATGATGAATGATGAAATGAATGATGAATGATGAAATAAAGGATGAATGATGAAATGAATGATGAATGATGAATGATGAATGCTGAAATGAATGATGAAATGAATGATGAATGTTGAATGATGAAATGAATGATGAATGATGAAATGAATAATGAATGACGAATGATAAATGATGAATGATGAAATGATCGATGAATGATGAATAATGAAATGAATGATGGATGATAAATGATAAATGATGAATGATGAAAAGAATGATGAATGATGAAATGAATGATGAATTTTGAAATGAATGATAAATGTTGAATGATGAAATGAATGATAAATGATGAAATGAATGACGAATGATGAATGATGAATGATGAAATGAATGATGAATGATAAATAATGAATGATGAAAAGAATAATGAATAATTAATGATGAAATGAATGATGAATTATAAATGATGAAATGAATGATGGATGATAAATAATGAATGATGAAAAGAATAATGAACAATTAATGATTAAATGAATGATGAATGATGAAATGAGTGATGAATGATGAAATGAATGATGAAAGATGAAAGAATGATAAATGATGAATGATGAATGATGAAATAAATGATGAATGATGAATAATGAAATGAATGATGAATGATGAATGATGAAATAAATGATGAATGATGAATGATGAAATGAATGATGAATGATGAAATGAATGATGATTGATGAAATGAATGATGAATGATGAAATGAATGATGATTGATGAATGATGAATGATAAAATTAATGATGAATGATGAAATGAATGATGAAGGATGAAATGAATGATGCATGATGAAATGAAAGATGAATGATGAATGATGAAATGAATGATGAATGTTGAATCATGAAATGAATGATGAATGATGAATGATGAAATGAGTGATGAATGATGAATGATGAAATGAATGATGAATGAAGAATGATGAAATGAATGATGAAATGAATGATGAAATGAATGATGAATGAAGAATGATGAATGATGAAATGAGTGATGAATGATGAATGATGAAATGAATAATGAATGATGAAATGAATGATGAATGAAGAATGATGAAATGAATGATGAATGATGAAATGAATGATGAATGATGAATGATGAATTATGAAATGAATGATGAATAATGAAATGAATGATGAATGTTGAATGATGAAATGAATGATCAATGATGAATGATGAAATGAATGATGAATCATGAAATGAATGATGAAGGATGAATGATGAATGATGAAATGAATGATGAATGATGAATAATGAAATGAATGATGAATGTTGAATGATTAAATGAATGATCAATGATGAATGATGAAATGAATGATGAATCATGAAATGAATGATGAAGGATGAATGATGAATGATGAAATGAATGATGAATGATGAATGATGAAATTAATGATGAATGATGAATGATGAAATGAATGACAAATGATGATTGATGAATGATGAAATGAATGATGAATGATGAATAAGGAAATGAAAGATGAATGATGAATGATGAAATGAATGATGAATGATAAATGATGAAATGAATGATGAATGATGAATGGTGAAATGAATGATAATTGATGAATGATGAACGATGAATGATGAAAGATGAAATGAATGATGATTGATGAATCATGAATGATAAAATTAATGATGAATGATGAATGATGAAATGAATGATGAATGATGAAATAAAGGATGAATGATGAAATGAATGATGAATGATGAATGATGAATGCTGCAATGAATGATGAAATGAATGATGAATGTTGAATGATGAAATGAATGATGAATGATGAAATGAATAATGAATGATAAAATGAATGACGAATGATGAAATGAATGATGAATGATGAATAATGAAATGAATGATGGATGATAAATGATAAATGATGAATGATGAAAAGAATGATGAATTTTGAAATGAATGATAAATGTTGAATGATGAAATGAATGATGAATGATGAAATGAATGATGAATGATGAAAGATGAATGATGAAATGAATGATGAATGATGAATTATAAATGATGAAATGAATGATGGATGATAAATAATGAATGATGAAAAGAATGATGAATAATTAATGACGAAATGAATGATGAAATGAATGATGAATGATGAATGATGAAATGAATGATGAAAGATTAAAGAATCATAAATGATGAATGATGAATGATGAAATGAATGATGAATTTTGAAATGAATGATAAATGTTGAATGATGAAATGAATGATGAATGATGAAATGAATGACGAATGATGAATGATGAAATGAATGATGAAATGAACAATGAATGATGAATGATGAATGATGAAATGAATGATCTCTGATGAATGATGAAATGAATGATAAATGATGAATTGAATGATGAAAATTGAAAGATGAAATGAGTGATGAATGATGAAATGAATGATGAATGATGAAAAGAATGATGAATGATGAAATAAATGATGAATGGTGAATGATGAAATGAATGATGAATGAAGAAATGAATGATGCATAATGAATGATGAAATGAATGATTAATGATGAATGATGAAATGAATGATGGATGATGAATGATAAATGATGAAATGAATGATGAATGATGAAATGAAGGATGAATCATGAAATGAATAATGAATGATGAAAAAAATGATGAATGATGAAATCAATGATGAATGATGAGATCAATGATGAATGATGAAATAAATGATGAATGATGAATTATGAAATGAATGATGAGTGATGAATGATGAAATGATTGATGAATGATGAAATGAATGATGAATGATTAATGCTGTAATGGGTGATGAAATGAATGATGAAATGAATGATGAAATGAATGATGAATGATGAAATGAATGATGAATGATGATTGATTAATGATGAAATGAATGATGAATGATGAATAAGGAAATGAAAGATGAATGATGACTGATGAAATGAATGATGAAAGATAAATGATGAAATGAATGATGAATGATGAATGGTGAAATGATTGATGATTGATGAATGATGAACGATGAATGATGAAAGATGAAATGAATGATGATTGATGAATGATAAATGATGAATGATAAAATTAATGATGGATGATGAATGATGAAATGAATGATGAATGATGAAATAAAGGATGAATGATGAATGATGAATGATGAATGCTGAAATGAATGATGAAATGAATGATGAATGTTGAATGATGAAATGAATGATGAATGGAGAAATGAATGATGCATAATGAATGATGAAATGAATGATTAATGATGAATGATGAAATGAATGATGGATGATGAATGATAAATGATGAAATGAATGATGAATGATAAAATGAAGGATGAATCATGAAATGAATAA
The DNA here is from genome assembly GCF_038048845.1 of Mixophyes fleayi. NCBI lineage: Eukaryota > Metazoa > Chordata > Amphibia > Anura > Limnodynastidae > Mixophyes > Mixophyes fleayi. The sequence goes on along the minus strand of NW_027445882.1, from coordinate 894,637 downwards.
TGAATGATGAAAAAAATGATGAATGATGAAATCAATGATGAATGATGAGATCAATGATGAATGATAAAATAAATGATGAATGATGAATTATGAAATGAATGATGAGTGATGAATGATGAAATGATTGATGAATGATGAAATGAATGATGAATGATTAATGCTGTAATGGGTGATGAAATGAATGATGAAATGAATGATGAAATGAATGATGAATGATGAAATGAATGATGAATGATGATTGATTAATGATGAAATGAATGATGAATGATGAATAAGGAAATGAAAGATGAATGATGACTGATGAAATGAATGATGAAAGATAAATGATGAAATGAATGATGAATGATGAATGGTGAAATGATTGATGATTGATGAATGATGAACGATGAATGATGAAAGATGAAATGAATGATGATTGATGAATGATAAATGATGAATGATAAAATTAATGATGGATGATGAATGATGAAATGAATGATGAATGATGAAATAAAGGATGAATGATGAATGATGAATGATGAATGCTGAAATGAATGATGAAATGAATGATGAATGTTGAATGATGAAATGAATGATGAATGATGAAATGAATGAAGAAAGATGAATGATGAATGATGAAATGAATGATGAATGATGAATAATGAAATGAATGATAGATGATAAATGATAAATGATGAATGATGAAAAGAATGATGAATGATGAAATGAATGATGAATTTTGAAATGAATGATAAATGTTGAATGATGAAATGAATGATGAGTGATGAAATGAATGACGAATGATGAATGATGAATGAAGAAATGAATGATGAATTATAAATGATGAAATAAATGATGGATGATAAATAATGAATGATGAAAAGAATGATGAATAATTAATGATGAAATGAATGATGAATGATGAAATGAGTGATGAATGATGAATGATGAAATGAATGATGAAAGATGAAAGAATGATAAATGATGAATGATGAATGATGAAATAAATGATGAATGATGAATAATGAAATGAATGATGAATAATGAAATGAATGATGAAATGAATGATGAATGATGAATGATGAATGATGAAATGAATGATGAATAATGAAATGAATGATTAATGATGAATGGTGAAATAAATGATGAATGATGAAATGAATGATGAATGATGAAATGAATGAGGAAATGATTGATGAAATGAATGATGACTGATGAAATGAATGACGAATGATGATTGATGAATGATGAAATGAATGATGAATAAGGAAATGAATGATGAATGATGAATGATGAAATGAATGATGAATGATGAATGATGAAATGAATGATGGATGATGAAATGAATGATGAATGATGAATGATGAAATGAATGATGAATGATGAAATGAACGATGAATGATGAATGATGAAATGAATGATCATTGATGAATGATGAAATGAATGATAAAGGATGAATTGAATGATTAAAAATGAAAGATGAAATGAAAGATGAATGATGAAATGAATGATGAATGATGAAAAGAATGAAGAATGATGATTTAAATGATGAATGGTGAATGATGAAATGAATGATGAATGATGAAATGAATGATGCATGATGAATAATGAAATGAATTATTAATGATGAATGATGAAATGAATGATGGATGATGAATGATGAAATGAATGATGAATGATGAATGATGAAATGAATGAGGAAATGATTGATGAAATGAATGATGACTGATGAAATGAATGACGAATGATGATTGATGAATGATGAAATGAATGATGAATGATGAAAAGAATGATGAATGATGAAATAAATGATGAATGGTGAATGATGAATGATGAAATGAATGATGCATGATGAATGATGAAATGAATGATTAATGATGAATGATGAAATGAATGATGGATGATGAATGATGAAATGAATGATGAAGGATGAATGATGAATGATGAAATGAATGATGAATGATGAATGATGGATGATGAATGATGAAATGAATGATGAAGGATGAATCATGAATGGTGAAATGAAAGATGAAGGATGAATGATAAATGATGAAATGAATGATGAATGATGAATGATGAAATGAATGATGATTGATGAATGATGAAATGAATGAGGAAATGATTGATGAAAAGAATGATGAATGATGAAATGAATGACGAATGATGATTGATGAATGATGAAATGAATGATGAATGATGAATAAGGAAATGAAAGATGAATGATGAATGATGAAATGAATGATGAATGATGAATAATGAAATGAATGATGAATCATGAATGGTGAAATGAATGATAATTGATGAATGATGAACGATGAATGATGAAAGATGAAATGAATGATGATTGATGAATGATGAATGATAAAATTAATGATGAATGATGAAATAAATGATGAATGATGAAATAAAGGATGAATGATGAAATGTATGATGAATGATGAATGATGAATGCTGAAATGAATGATGAAATGAATGATGAATGTTGAATGATGAAATGAATGATGAATGATGAAATGAATAATGAATGATGAAATGAATGACGAATGATGAATGATGAATGATGAAGTGAATGATGAATGATGAATAATGAAATGAATAATGGAGGATAAATGATAAATGATGAATGATGAAATGAATGATGAATTTTGAAATGAATGATAAATGTTGAATGATGAAATGAATGATGAATGATGAAATGAATGATGAATAATGAATGATGAATGATGAAATGAATGATGAATGATGAATTATAAATGATGAAATGAATGATGGATGATAAATAATGAATGATGAAAAGAATGATGAATAATTAATGACGAAATGAATGATGAATGATGAAATGAATGATGAATGATGAATGATGAAATAAATGATGAATTATGAATAATGAAATGAATCATGAATGATGAATGATGAAATGAATGATGAAATGAATGATGAATGATGAAATGAATGATGAATTTTGAAATGAATGATAAATGTTGAATGATGAAATGAATGATGAATGATGAAATGAATGACGAATGATGAATGATGAAATGAATGATGAAATGAACAATGAATGATGAATGATGAATGATGAAATGAATGATCTCTGATGAATGATGAAATGAATGATAAATGATGAATTGAATGATGAAAATTGAAAGATGAAATGAGTGATGAATGATGAAATGAATGATGAATGATGAAAAGAATGATGAATGATGAAATAAATGATGAATGGTGAATGATGAAATGAATGATGAATGAAGAAATGAATGATGCATAATGAATGATGAAATGAATGATTAATGATGAATGATTAAATGAATGATGGATGATGAATGATAAATGATGAAATGAATGATGAATGATGAAATAAAGGATGAATCATGAAATGAATAATGAATGATGAAAAAAATTATGAATGATGAAATCAATGATGAATGATGAGATCAATGATGAATGATGAAATAAATGATGAATGATGAATTATGAAATGAATGATGAGTGATGAATGATGAAATGATTGATGAATGATGAAATGAATGATGAAATGAATGATGAAATGAATGATGAAATGAATGATGAATGATGAAATGAATGATGAATTATGATTGATGAATGATGAAATGAATGATGAATGATGAATAAGGAAATGAAAGATGAATGATGACTGATGAAATGAATGATGAAAGATAAATGATGAAATGAATGATGAATGATGAATGGTGAAATGATTGATGATTGATGAATGATGAACGATGAATGATGAAAGATGAAATGAATGATGATTGATGAATGATAAATGATGAATGATAACATTAATGATGAATGATGAATGATGAAATGAATGATGAATGATGAAATAAAGGATGAATGATGAAATGAATGATGAATGATGAATGCTGAAATGAATGATGAAATGAATGATGAATGTTGAATGATGAAATGAATGATGAATAATGAAATGAATGAAGAATGATGAATGATGAATGATGAAATGAATGATGAATGATGAATAATGAAATGAATGATAGATGATAAATGATAAATGATGAATGATGAAAAGAATGATGAATGATGAAATGAATGATGAATTTTGAAATGAATGATAAATGTTGAATGATGAAATGAATGATGAGTGATGAAATGAATGACGAATGATGAATGATGAATGAAGAAATGAATGATGAATTATAAATGATGAAATAAATGATGGATGATAAATAATGAATGATGAAAAGAATGATGAATAATTAATGATGAAATGAATGATGAATGATGAAATGAGTGATGAATGATGAATGATGAAATGAATGATGAAAGATGAAAGAATGATAAATGATGAATGATGAATGATGAAATAAATGATGAATGATGAATAATGAAATGAATGATGAATAATGAAATGAATGATGAAATGAATGATGAATGATGAATGATGAATGATGAATGATGAAATGAATGATGAATAATGAAATGAATGATTAATGATGAATGGTGAAATGAATGATGAATGATGAATGATGAAATGAATGATGAATGATGAAATGAATGAGGAAATGATTGATGAAAAGAATGATGACTGATGAAATGAATGACGAATGATGATTGATGAATGATGAAATGAATGATGAATGATGAAATGAATGATGAATTATGATTGATGAATGATGAAATGAATGATGAATGATGAATAAGGAAATGAAAGATGAATGATGACTGATGAAATGAATGATGAAAGATAAATGATGAAATGAATGATGAATGATGAATGGTGTAATGATTGATGATTGATGAATGATGAACGATGAATGATGAAAGATGAAATGAATGATGATTGATGAATGATAAATGATGAATGATAAAATTAATGATGAATGATGAATGATGAAATGAATGATGAATGATGAAATAAAGGATGAATGATGAAATGAATGATGAATGATGAATGCTGAAATGAATGATGAAATGAATGATGAATGTTGAATGATGAAATGAATGATGAATAATGAAATGAATGAAGAATGATGAATGATGAATGATGAAATGAATGATGAATGATGAATAATGAAATGAATGATAGATGATAAATGATAAATGATGAATGATGAAAAGAATGATGAATGATGAAATGAATGATGAATTTTGAAATGAATGATAAATGTTGAATGATGAAATGAATGATGAGTGATGAAATGAATGACGAATGATGAATGATGAATGAAGAAATGAATGATGAATTATAAATGATGAAATAAATGATGGATGATAAATAATGAATGATGAAAAGAATGATGAATAATTAATGATGAAATGAATGATGAATGATGAAATGAGTGATGAATGATGAATGATGAAATGAATGATGAAAGATGAAAGAATGATAAATGATGAATGATGAATGATGAAATAAATGATGAATGATGAATGATGAAATGAATGATGAATAATGAAATGAATGATTAATGATGAATGGTGAAATGAATGATGAATGATGAATGATGAAATGAATGATGAATGATGAAATGAATGAGGAAATGATTGATGAAAAGAATGATGACTGATGAAATGAATGACGAATGATGATTGATGAATGATGAAATGAATGATGAATGATGAATAAGGAAATGAATGATGAATGATGAATGATGAAATGAATGATAAATGATGAATGATGAAATGAATGATGAATGATGAAATGAATGATGAATGATGAATGATGAAATGAATGATGAATGATGAAATGAACGATGAATGATGAATGATGAAATGAATGATCATTGATGAATGATGAAATGAATGATAAAGGATGAATTGAATGATTAAAAATGAAAGATGAAATGAGTGATGAATGATGAAATGAATGATGAATGATGAAAAGAATGAAGAATGATGATTTAAATGATGAATGGTGAATGATGAAATGAATGATGAATGATGAAATGAATGATGCATGATGAATAATGAAATGAATTATTAATGATGAATGATGAAATGAATGATGGATGATGAATGATGAAATGAATGATGAAGGATGAATGATGAATGATGAAATGAATGATGAATGATGAAATGAATGAGGAAATGATTGATGAAATGAATGATGACTGATTAAATGAATGACGAATGATGATTGATGAATGATGAAATGAATGATGAATGATGAAAAGAATGATGAATGATGAAATAAATGATGAATGGTGAATGATGAAATGAATGATGAATGATGAAATGAATGATGCATGATGAATGATGAAATGAATGATTAATGATGAATGATGAAATGAATGATGGATGATGAATGATGAAATGAATGATGAATGATGAAATGAATGATGAATGATGAAATGAATGATGAATGATGAATGATGAAATGAATGAGGAAATGATTGATGAAAAGAATGATGAATGATGAAATGAATGACGAATGATGATTGATGAATGATGAAATGAATGATGAATGATGAATAAGGAAATGAAAGATGAATGATGAATGATGAAATGAATGATGAATTATGAATGGTGAAATGAAAGATGAAGGATGAATGATAAATGATGAAATGAATGATGAATGATGAATGATGAAATGAATGATGATTGATGAATGATGAAATGAATGAGGAAATGATTGATGAAAAGAATGATGAATGATGAAATGAATGACGAATGATGATTGATGAATGATGAAATGAATGATGAATGATGAATAAGGAAATGAAAGATGAATGATGAATGATGAAATGAATGATGAATGATAAATGATGAAATGAATGATGAATCATGAATGGTGAAATGAATGATAATTGATGAATGATGAACGATGAATGATGAAAGATGAAATGAATGATGATTGATGAATGATGAATGATAAAATTAATGATGAATGATGAAATAAATGATGAATGATGAAATAAAGGATGAATGATGAAATGTATGATGAATGATGAATGATGAATGCTGAAATGAATGATGAAATGAATGATGAATGTTGAATGATGAAATGAATGATGAATGATGAAATGAATAATGAATGATGAAATGAATGACGAATGATGAATGATGAAATGAATGATGAATGATGAATAATGAAATGAATAATGGAGGATAAATGATAAATGATGAATGATGAAATGAATGATGAATTTTGAAATGAATGATAAATGTTGAATGATGAAATGAATGATGAATGATGAAATAAATGATGAATAATGAATGATGAATGATGAAATGAATGATGAATGATGAATTATAAATGATGAAATGAATGATGGATGATAAATAATGAATGATGAAAAGAATGATGAATAATTAATGACGAAATGAATGATGAATGATGAAATGAATGATGAATGATGAATGATGAAATAAATGATGAATTATGAATAATGAAATGAATCATGAATGATGAATGATGAAATGAATGATGAAATGAATGATAAATGATGAAATGAATGATGAGTGATGAATGATGAAATTAATGATGAATGATGAAATGAATGATGAATTATGAATGATGAATGATGAAATGAATGATGAATGATGAAATGAACGATGAATGATAAATGATGAATGATGAAATAAATGATCTCTGATGAATGCTGAAATGAATGATAAATGATGAATTGAATGATGAAAAATGAAAGATGAAATGAGTGATGAATGATGAAATGAATGATGAATGATGAAAAGAATGATGAATGATGAAATAAATGATGGATGATAAATAATGAAATGAATGATGAAGGATGAATGATGAATGATGAAATGAATGATGAATGATGAATGATGAAATGAATGATGAATGATGAATGAGGAAATGATTGATGAAATGAATGATGTCTGATGAAATGAATGACGAATGATGATTGATGAAAGATGAAATGAATGATGAATAAGGATATGAAAGATGAATGATGAATGATGAAATGAATGATGAATGATAAATGATGAAATGAATGATGAATCATGAATGGTGAAATGAATGATAATTGATGAATGATGAACGATGAATGATGAAAGATGAAATGAATGATGATTGATGAATTATGAATGATGAATGATAAAATTAATGATGAATGATGAAATGAATGATGAATGATGAAATAAAGGATGAATGATGAAATGAATGATGAATGATGAATGATGAATGCTGAAATGAATGATGAAATGAATGATGAATGTTGAATGATGAAATAAATGATGAATGATGAAATGAATAATGATTGATGAAATGAATGACGAATGATGAATGATGAAATGAATGATGAATGATGAATAATGAAATGAATGATGGAGGATAAATGATAAATGATGAATGATGAAAAGAATTATGAATGATGAAATGAATGATGAATTTTGAAATGAATGATAAATGTTGAATGATGAAATGAATGACGAATAATGAATGATGAATGATGAAATGAATGATGAATGATGAATTATAAATGATGAAATGAATGATGGATGATAAACAATGAATGATGAAAAGAATGATGAATAATTAATGACGAAATGAATGATGAATGATGAAATGAATGATGAAATGAATGATGAAAGATTAAAGAATGATAAATGATGAATGATTAAATAAATGATGAATTATGAATAATGAAATGAATCATGAATGATGAATGATGAAATGAATGATGGATGATGAATGATGAAATGAATGATGAATGATGAAATGAATGATGAATGATGAAATGAACGATGAATGATGAATGATGATTGATGAAATGAATGATCTCTGATGAATGATGAAATGAATGATAAATGATGAATTGAATGATGAAAAATGAAAGATGAAATGAGTGATGAATGATGAAATAAATGATGAAATGAATGATGAATGATGAAAAGAATGATGAATGATGAAATAAATGATGAATGGTGAATGATGAAATGAATGATGAATGATGAAATGAATGATGCATGATGAATGATGAAATGAATGATTAATACTGAATGATGAAATGAATGATAGATGATAAATGATAAATGATAAAATGAATGATGAATGATGAAATGAAGTATGAATGATGAAATGAATAATGAAAGATGAAAAAAATGATGAATGATGAAATCAATGATTAATGATGAAATCAATGATGAATGATGAAATAAATGATGAATGATGAATTATGAAATGAATGATGAGTGATGAATAATGAAATGAATGATAAATGATGAAATGAATGATGAATGATGAATGATTAATGCTGTAATGGGTGATGAAATGAATGATGAAATGAATGACGAATGATGAATAATGAAATGAATGATGAATGATGAAATGAATGATGAATGATGAAATGAATGATGAATGATGAATGATGAAATGAATGATGAATGATGAAATAAATGATGAATGATAATTGATGAATGATAAATGATGAATGTTGAAATGAATGATGATCGATGAATGATGAATGATGAATGATGAATAATGAAATGAATGATGAATGATGAATGATAAAATAATGATGAATGATGAAAAGGAATGATGAATGTCGAACGATGAAATAAATGATGAATGATGAAATGAATGATGAATAATGAAATGAATGATGAATGTTGAATGATGAAATGAATGATCAATGATGAATGATGAAATGAATGATGAATGATGAATGATGAAATGAATGATGAATGATGAATGATGAAATGAATGATGAATGATGAAATGAATGATGAATGATGAATGATGAAATGAATGATGATTGATGAAATGAATGATGAATGATGAAATGAATGATGATTGATGAATGATGAATGATAAAATTAATGATGAATGATGAAATAAATGAATGATGAATGATGAAATGAGTGATGAATGATGAATGATAAAATGAATGATGAATGATGAAATGAATGATGAATGATGAAATAAATGATGAATGATGAAATGAATGATGAAATGAATGATGAATGTTGAATGATGAATGATAAAATGAATAATGAATGATGAAATGAATGATGAATCATGAATCATGAATGATGAAATGAATGATGAATGATGAATGATAAAATGAATGATGAATGATGAAAGATGAAATAAATGATGAATGATGAATGATGAAATGAATGATGAATGATGAAATGAACGATGAATGATATATGATGAATGATGAAATGAATGACGAATGATAATTGATGAATGATGAAATGAATGATGAATGAGGAAATAAAAGATGAATGATGAATGATTAAATGAAAGATGAATGAGGAATGATGAAATGAATGATGAATGATGAAATGAATGATGAATGATGAAATGAGTGATGACTGATGAAATGAATGACGAATGATGATTGATGAAAGATGAAATGAATGATGAATAAGGATATGAAAGATGAATGATGAATGATGAAATGAATGATGAATGATAAATGATGAAATGAATGATGAATCATGAATGGTGAAATGAATGATAATTGATGAATGATGAACGATGAATGATGAAAGATGAAATGAATGATGATTGATGAATTATGAATGATGAATGATAAAATTAATGATGAATGATGAAATGAATGATGAATGATGAAATAAAGGATGAATGATGAAATGAATGATGAATGATGAATGATGAATGCTGAAATGAATGATGAAATGAATGATGAATGTTGAATGATGAAATGAATGATGAATGATGAAATGAATAATGAATGATGAAATGAATGACGAATGATGAATGATGAATGATGAATGATGAATAATGAAATGAATGATGGAGGATAAATGATAAATGATGAATGATGAAAAGAATTATGAATGATGAAATGAATGATGAATTTTGAAATGAATGATAAATGTTGAATGATGAAATGAATGACGAATAATGAATGATGAATGATGAAATGAATGATGAATGATGAATTATAAATGTTGAAATGAATGATGGATGATAAACAATGAATGATGAAAAGAATGATGAATAATTAATGACGAAATGAATGATGAATGATGAAATGAATGATGAAATTAATGATGAAAGATTAAAGAATGATAAATGATGAATGATTAAATAAATGATGCATGATGAATGATGAAATGAATGATGAATGATGAAATGAATGATGAATGATGAAATGAACGATGAATGATGAATGATGATTGATGAAATGAATGATCTCTGATGAATGATGAAATGAATGATAAATGATGAATTGAATGATGAAAAATGAAAGATGAAATGAGTGATGAATGATGAAATAAATGATGAAATGAATGATGAATGATGAAAAGAATGATGAATGATGAAATAAATGATGAATGGTGAATGATGAAATGAATGATGAATGATGAAATGAATGATGCATGATGAATGATGAAATGAATGATTAATACTGAATGATGAAATGAATGATAGATGATAAATGATAAATGATAAAATGAATGATGAAATGAAGTATGAATGATGAAATGAATAATGAAAGATGAAAAAAATGATGAATGATGAAATCAATGATTAATGATGAAATCAATGATGAATGATGAAATAAATGATGAATGATGAATTATGAAATGAATGATGAGTGATGAATAATGAAATGAATGATAAATGATGAAATGAATGATGAATGATGAATGATTAATGCTGTAATGGGTGATGAAATGAATGATGAAATGAATGACGAATGATGAATAATGAAATGAATGATGAATGATGAAATGAATGATGAATGATGAAATGAATGATGAATGATGAATGATGAAATGAATGATGAATGATGAAATAAATGATGAATGATTATTGATGAATGATAAATGATGAATGTTGAAATGAATGATGATCGATGAATGATGAATGATGAATGATGAATAATGAAATGAATGATGAATGATGAATGATAAAATAATGATGAATGATGAAAAGGAATGATGAATGTCGAACGATGAAATAAATGATGAATGATGAAATGAATGATGAATAATGAAATGAATGATGAATGTTGAATGATGAAATGAATGATCAATGATGAATGATGAAATGAATGATGAATGATGAATGATGAAATGAATGATGAATGATGAATGATGAAATGAATGATGAATGATGAAATGAATGATGAATGATGAATGATGAAATGAATGATGATTGATGAAATGAATGATGAATGATGAAATGAATAATGATTGATGAATGATGAATGATAAAATTAATGATGAATGATGAAATAAATGAATGATGAATGATGAAATGAGTGATGAATGATGAATGATAAAATGAATGATGAATGATGAAATGAATGATGAATGATGAAATAAATGATGAATGATGAAATGAATGATGAAATGAATGATGAATGTTGAATGATGAATGATAAAATGAATGATGAATGATGAAATGAATGATGAATCATGAATCATGAATGATGAAATGAATGATGAATGATGAATGATAAAATGAATGATGAATGATGAAAGATGAAATAAATGATGAATGATGAATGATGAAATGAATGATGAAATGAACGATGAATGATATATGATGAATGATGAAATGAATGACGAATGATAATTGATGAATGATGAAATGAATGATGAATGAAGAAATAAAAGATGAATGATGAATGATTAAATGTAAGATGAATGAGGAATGATGAAATGAATGATGAATGATGAAATGAATGATGAATGATGAAATGAGTGATGAATGATGAAATGAATGATGAATGATGAATGATGAATGATGAAATGAATGATGAATGAAGAATGATGAAATGAATGATGAATGATGAAATGAATGATGAATGATGAATGATGAATGATGAAATGAATGATGAATGATGAAATGAGTTATGAATGATGAATGATGAAAAGAATGATGAAAGATGAAATGAATAATAAATGATGAATGATGAATGATGAAATAAATGATGAATGATGAAAAATGAAATGAATGATGAATGATGAATGATGAAATGAATGATGAATGATGAAATGAATGATGAATGATGAATGATGAAATGAATGTTGAATGATGAATAATGAAATGAACGATGAATGATGAATGATGAAATGAATGATCAATGATGAATGATGAAATGAATGATGAATGATAAATGATGAATTGAATGATGAATGATTAAAGATGAAATGAGTGATGAATGATGAATGATGAAATGAATGAAGAATGATGAATGATGAATGATGAAATAAATGATGAATGATGAATGATGAAATGAATGATGAATGATGAAATGAATGAAGAATGATGAATGATGAAATGAATGATGAATGATGAATGATGATTGATGAAATAAATGATGAATGATGAATGATGAAATGAATGATGGCAAAAGCATTGAGGTCTCATCCTTCTTCCTCGTCCCGACTGTCACCATGGCAGCGCCCAGGACACGCTGTACTCTCTGCCGCATCCCGGCCAGCTGTGCAGCTGGGCGCATGCGATAAATGTTTTAATTAACAGCCTCCTGAGGCTGAGTGGGGGCCACATGACTTGCACCCCTCTGATTGGTGCATACCTGTATATAAGGCAGGGAGGGCTTAGCGGCCTTGACAGTTATATTGTGTTCTGTGCATGCACATATTGCTTACCAGTTCCTGTGTATCTCCTGCTACTTTATACTGATTCCCTGTTGTGACTCTTTGGCTTGACTGTGGACTCTGCTTGAACTCCTGCGCCCTGTGACCTCGGGCTGTTTTTGGATTAATCCATGTTTACAACTTGCGCTGACCTTTTGCCTGTCCCCTGGCTATCCTGCTCTCATCTGACCCACGACCTTTGGACTGGCAAAAAGGAAATCTGTAATGACCATGGATGAGGGGAGAAAGAAGTGAGGCTGAGAGTATCCAGGGGATGAATGTTGAAATGAATGATGATCGATGAATGATAGTTGATGATTGATGAAATGAATGATGAATGATGAAATGAATGATGAATGATGAATCATAAAACTAATGATGAATGATGAAAAGGAATGATGAATGTCGAACGATGAAATAAATGATGAATGATGAAATGAATGATGAATAATGAAATGAATGATGAATGTTGAATGATGAAATGAATGATCAATGATGAATGATGAAATGAATGATGAATGATGAATGATGAGATCAATGATGAAATGAATGATGAATGATGAAATGAATGATGAATGATGAAATGAATGATAAATGTTGAATGATGAAATGAGTGATGAATGATGAAATGAGTGATGAATGATGAATGATGAAATGAGTGATGAATGATGAATGATGAAATGAATGATGAAAGATGAAATGAATGATAAATGATGAATGATGAAATAAATGATGAATGATGAATAATGAAATGAATCATAAATGATGAATGATGAAATGAATGACGAATGATGAATGATGAATGATGAAATGAATGATGAATGATAAATAATGAAATGAATGATGGATGATAAATGGTAAATGATGAATGATGAAAAGAATGATGAATGATGAAATGAATAATTAATTTTGAAATGAATGATAAATGTTGAATGATGAAATGAATGATGCATGATGAAATGAATGATGAATGATGAATGATGAAATGATCGATGAATGATTAAAAGAATGATGAATGATGAAATAAAGGATGAATGGTGAATGATGAAATGAATGATGAATTATGAAATGAATGATGAATGATGAAATGAATGATTAATGATGAATGATGAAATGAATGATGAATGATGAAATGAATAATGAATGATGAAAAAAATGATGAATGATGAAATCAATGATGAATGATGAAATCAATGATGAATGATGAAATCAATGATGAATGATGAAATAAATGATGAATGATGAATTATGAAATGAATGATGAGTGATGAATGATGAAATGAATGATGAATGATGAAATGAATGATGAATGATGAATGATTAATGCTGTAATGGGTGATAAAATGAATGATGAAATGAATGACGAATGATGAATAATGAAATGAATGATGAATGATGAATGATGAAATAAATGATGAATGATTAAATAAATGATGAATGATTATTGATGAATGATAAATGATGAATGTTGAAATGAATGATGATCGATGAATGATGAATGATGAATGATGAAATGAATGATGAATGATGAAATGAATGATGAATGATGAATGATAAAATTAATGATGAATGATAAAAAGGAATGATGAATGTCGAACGATGAAATAAATGATGAATGATGAAATGAATGATGAATATTGAAATGAATGATGAATGTTGAATGATGAAATGAATGATCAATGATGAATGATGAAATGAATGATGAATGATGAAATGAATGATGAATGATGAATGATGAAATGAATGATGAATGATGAAATTATTGATCAATGATGAATGATGAAATGAGTGATGATTGATGAAATGAATGATGATTGATGAATGATGAATAATAAAATTAATGATGAATGATGAAATGAATGATGAATGATGAAATGAATGATGAATGATGAAATGAATGATGAAATGAATGATGAATGTTGAATGATGAATAATGAAATGAATGATGAATGATGAAATGAATGATGAATGATAAACGATGAAATGAATGATGAATGATGAATTGAATGATGAATGATGAAATGAATGATGAAATGAATGATGAATGTTGAATGATGAATGATGAAATGAATGATGAATGATGAAATGAATGATGAATCATGAATCATGAATGATGAAATGAATGATGAATGATGAATGATAAAATGAATGATGAATGATGAAAGATGAAATAAATGATGAATGATGAAATGAATGATGAATGATGAAATGAACGATGAATGATATATGATGAATGATGAAATGAATGATGAATGATAAAATGAATAATGAATGATGAAATGAATGATGAATGTTGAATGATGAATGATGAAATGAATGATGAATGATGAAATGTATGATGAATCATGAATCATGAATGATGAAATGAATGATGAATGATGAATGATGAAAGATGAAATAAATGATGAATGATGGATGATGAAATGAATGATGAATGATGAAATGAACGATGAATGATATATGATGAATGATGAAATGAATGACGAATGATGATTGATGAATGATGAAATGAATGATGAATGAGGAAATGAAAGATGAATGATGAATGATTAAATGAAAGATGAACGAGGAATGATGAAATGAATGATGAATGATGAAATGAATGATGAATGATGAAATGAGTGATGAATGATGAATGATGAAATGAATGATGAATGATGAATGATGGAATGAATGATGAATGAAGAATGATGAAATGAATGATGAATGATGAAATGAGTGATGAATGATGAATGATGAAATGAATGATGAATGATGAATGATGGAATGAATGATGAATGAAGAATGATGAAATGAATGATGAATGATGAAATGAATGATGAATGATGAATGATGAATGATGAAATGAATGATGAATGATGAAATGAGTGATGAATGATGAATGATGAAAAGAATGATGAATGATGAAATGAATAATAAATGATGAATGATGAATGATGAAATAAATGATGAATGATGAAAAATGAAATGAATGATGAATGATGAATGATGAATGATGAAATGAATGATGAATGATGAAATGAATGTTGAATGATGAATGATGAAATGAACGATGAATGATGAATGATGAAATGAATGATGAATGATGAATGATGAATGATAAATGATGAATTGAATGATGAATGATGAAAGATGAAATGAGTGATAAATGATGAATGATGAAAAGAATGATGAAAGATGAATTGAATAATAAATGATGAATGATGAATGATGAAATTAATGATGAATGATGAATGATGAAATGAATGATGAATGATGAAATGAATGAAGAATGATGAATGATGAAATGAATGATGAATGATGAATGATGATTGATGAAATAAATGATGAATGATGAATGATGAAATGAATGATGGCAACAGCATTGAGGTCTCATCCTTCTTCCTCGTCCCGACTGTCACCATGGCAGCGCCCAGGACACGCTGTACTCTCTGCCGCATCCCGGCCAGCTGTGCAGCCGGGCGCATGCGATAAATGTTTTAATTAACAGCCTCCTGAGGCTGAGTGGGGGCCACATGACTTGCACCCCTCTGATTGGTGCATACCTGTATATAAGGCAGGGAGGGCTTAGCGGCCTTGACAGTTATATTGTGTTCTGTGCATGCACATATTGCTTACCAGTTCCTGTGTATCTCCTGCTACTTTATACTGATTCCCTGTTGTGACTCTTTGACTTGGCTGTGGACTCTGCTTGAACTCCTGCGCCCTGTGACCTCGGGCTGTTTTTGGATTAATCCATGTTTACAACTTGCGCTGACCTTTTGCCTGTCCCCTGGCTATCCTGCTCTCATCTGACCCACGACCTTTGGATTGTCTCAGGTGTCCGTCTCCAGTATTCGGTTAATCTACCTGGTGCTACGGTTAGCTCTATAGTAGTAGAACATTATCAGAACTAAGTCCAGTGGCATCCCGAGTACCTCTGAACATACCAGTTCGACGGGAAAAACTGCTGCTATAGGTGAAGATCTCTACCAGTCTGGTTCTAGAAGATTATCTAACAGCCATGGGCCATAACAGTAGAAAGCCATCTCTGCATCTAGAGAGAGAATAATGAAGGGAGTTTTCCTTGTACTTAGGATATGTATAAGTTTAATGGTTCTCCTCAAGTTATCTCTTGCTTGTCGGCCTGGGACAGAGTGAGCCAGGGAGGGGAGTACTAAGTAAAGTTTACTTGCTTAGATTTTAAAATCGTGTCGATTCTGGAGTAGGTGTTATGAATAGGAGAGTAGAAAGGATAGTCTTTGGTAAGGGGGTTAGAGACTCTCTATCACTCATAAAGGTTGTGGAGTTTCAAAGAATCCTACTAGACCCTATGGTACAAGGTATCTGTCCGGTCACGTAAGGCACCTGGAGGAGTAGTTCTGTTCAAACTAGGGGCTAGGACTGTATTAAAATGACCTCCCACTATCAACTCTTTCTATCTGAACTGTGAGAGTGGGGTGCCGCAGGTTTTTATTTATTTTTTTATTTTTTTATTTTTTAAATCTTGTGTTGGGATAGTATATGTTCACAAGGATTATTTAGTTTCCCAGTCAAAATCAGAAATCTCTCCTTGTCCTTATAATCATCAAGGTCAAAGGTGAGGTGGCGAATGTCTCCACCAATTGTGATCATTATGTTGATGGGTGACCCAGAATCTTTTGGACCTGTGTTTGGAATGTAGAGGTTTGATGTGTAAATCGGGTCCACTTGAATGGAGGTATGTCATTTGGAATGTTTTTGGGGGTGAATTAAGCTCTTTTATGTTGTACCATATGATTCATAAACTCATGAATAAGTTAGTGTGGGAGGGTCAAAAATATAAGAAAATGACCTAGTTTGTAGTGCCCATAGGCATGGCAAAAAGGAAATCTGTAATGACCATGGATGAGGGGAGAAAGAAGTGAGGCTGAGAGTATCCAGTATGTGACACCTGCCTCCAAAGCTGGTTTGAGGATAGAGAAGATACCGTGGATCGTTGGGAACCAGCTTATAACTCTTGGGAATGTATAAGGTAGTTACCAATTTAGTGGATGTTTTGATAGATGGGGCCAGTGAGAGATAAGCAATCTCTCCCTAGTGAAGTTTGCAGAACTTCCGGGTTAGTGGTTCTGGGGAACTGTGACCATTCATATGTTTGTCAGTACAAAATAACAGTATAGAACAGAATGCAATAACCATTGCAGTGAAACAGATCAAAAACAGACCATATATTGGGAGACAAAGGTAATGGAACAAACAATTCAGGTCTTCTTGTGAATGGCTTCTAGTTGAGGTCAGCGGGGATTCATCTAAAATAAATAGATAAAACTAGGGACAACAACATAGTATTACACCAACAACCTAAAGAAGTTCAACTGCTTTAAAGGCACATGGTGGGTCAAAAGGGGTATTGCCCAAGGCAGGGTCATCTTTAAATCTAAGTCCAAACAAGTTGGCTGAGACAGATGGAGGAGAGTAAGCAATTAAGCAAAGTGTAGGGGGGGATCAACACTAGAGACCCTTGGTACCCTGTGCTCCTGATATGTTGTGGTTTCCATTACAGGTAAAGTGGTAAAAAGACTAAACAGAGGAAGTCACAATGAAGGTTGTATCTGTAGAGTGAGGGACAAAAGATGAGAGCCATTAAGAGGTAGGTTCCAGATGGTCTGTAAGCCTTGGGATCATGTACAATTCTCTTCTTAAGGCTTTTTGAGGTCTTTGAAACAAGATGGCCTGCTTGTTACTGGAAATCTGGGACAAATCCGGTGGGTTTCCTGATGGTAAGCCAGTCCTGTGGAGCAAAGCATGAGCCTCACAGAAATCTTTCACTGAAAGTTGATAATCATGGTGTAAAGAAAACTGAAGGGAATGTCCCAATGGTAGTGTATATTGTTGTTTCTAAGAACTAGTTTTATTGATCCAAATTCTTGCCTTCTGGCTAAAATAGTTGGAAACACATCCTGAAATATCTGTAAATTTTAGTCCCCTTATGTTAGAGATTGTAGTTTCCTAACTTTGTGATTGACAATTGTAAAGCGCTACAGAATTTGCTGGCGCTATATGAAAAAATTATGATGATGCTGATGATTATTTCCTTGGCAATATAAAAGCCAAGGAACTTTGAGAAAGATTGACAATCAAAATGCGTTGGAGGGGATTGAAGACACATACAGGTGTATCATCATCATTTATTTATATAGCGCCAACATATTCCGTAGCACTTTACAATTGGGGACAAACATAGTAAACTAATAAATAAACTGGGTAAAACAGGCATCTCTTATTACGGATTTTGTGGAGCATCAGTCGGCATCCTGCCTTTAAAATCCCAATGGTGATTTTTGACTCTACCCTATTGTTATACTTACTTGTGATATCACATTGGATGTAATACAGAGGAGGTTCAACATCATCAGGTTTAATACGGAAGATAAGGATAAGATAATGTTTAATCACGCTTAAACAAACTATCTACGTTTGAACTGTGAAAAGATTGAACCTTAATGAGGCTTATTATAATTTTGTGCACTTATTGTTTTATTAGTTAAACTAAGCAAAATTTGTTTTCGGTTTCCATATATTAGGGAGACTGGTTTTTGTTGGGGTTTTTTTGGTAGTCATAAGCGCCAAGTTCTCTATTTGCAAGGTTTTGATTGTATTTTGGAATCTTTTTGTGGATGAAATCCTTGAAGTTGAAGGCTGCATGTGATTAGTTTGCGCCACATATCCTAGAACTTTCTTGTTGCTTATAAAAATTGGATAGTCCGCATTGTAAGAGTAAACTACTTTGTAACGTTAGATCTTCTTCCAAAAGGTGGGTGTGCAGTAATAAATATAAAATGTAGTTAATTGGGATATACAGCTTACTGTATTAATGAAACAAGGCGGGTGTACTGAGGTTGTTAAAAACAAAACCTCAATTTTTTTTATTTATTTATTTTATTTTATACTTTATGGCCACCAGATGTCAGTAGAGACACGGCTATGGACCACAAGTCTTTGCTTGTGATTGCTAAACAGTGCAAAAAGCAGATGGAATATCTCCAAAGAAAACAGAAAACACACAGAGATCTGTCTCAACAAGATTGTAGCTTACTTTGAGTCCCTACCAGCCAGGTAAAGCTTGTAGGGAGCTGCATTAACATCATCATCATCATCATTTATTTATATAGCGCCAATAATTCCGCAGCGCTGTACAGAGAACTCATTCACATCAGTCCCTGCCCCATTGGAGCTTACAGTCTAAATTCCCTAATAGAGACACACACTCACACACAGACAGACAGACAAAGACTAGGGTCAATTTTGATAGCAGCCATTTAACCTACCAGTATGTTTTTGGAGTGTGGGAGGAAACCGGAGCACCCGGAAGAAACCCACACAAACCCAGGGAGAACATACAAACTCCACACAGATAAGGCCATGGTCGGGAATCGAACTCATGGCCCCAGTGCTGCGAGGCAGAAGTGCTAACCACTAGGCCACAGTGCTGCCCATTATGCCTAGGGAGAGTACATAGTCAGCAGGTCAGAAAACGGCTTCTGTTTTTCGGGAGATGCCCATACTGCCACCTCCGATCATCAGACAGGAAAGGTGGTCCCATGGGAGCATATAGTAGGCCAGGTAGGATTCAAGTACCTGGTAGGCCACATTGTAGGCAGCAAGCAAATGACCAACCTAAGCCACAATGGTCAGAATGTTGGGTAGCAGGTGTTCCCGATGGAAAGAGTTTATATGATTTTAGTTCAAAGAAAGCGTGCGGGGGGGGTGGAACTAAAATGATGCTAGATTTTGGGTCCATGTTCCCAGACATCATGAAAAATGTGTGCTGCTATGAAGGTCGCCAAACCACGCCCCTAGCTCTTTGTTTTTTTGATACTTACTTTCACAGATAAAATTGCACCTATATTTAATGGTCGAAATGGAAATTTAGAAGTGGCGGTGTGTAAAATTTAAGTGAATGAAATTTGTTAGTTTTACAATGAAGTGGATTTGTTATAAATAAAAACAATTAAAATACAATGGGCATTACAAATGATGGTTTCTTATCAACAATATTTTTTTTAAAAAAAAAACTATTTTATAAGGGAATTTTTCAAAATTTTAACAGTATACAGATTAAGTTGCAAAGAACAATCAGTCAATAGAAAATTACTTAGAATTTTTTTAAAAAAAGGAACAGTGGAGGCAAAGAAGGGGACAAGTACGGTAGAAAGGGGAATATTAGTCAGATAAGGGAAGAGAAGAGCATTTTAGTTAGGGGAGGAGGGGAGGGAGCCTGGCCTGGCATCTTGGTGAACGTAGGTTCTAAGTATGTGGTTTGTAACTGAATAGGTAAGCCAGGGCTTCCAGATATTTTGAAATTTGGTGGGGGGGTCGTTGATGATGCTTGTGATACGTTCACAGTGGTAAGTCTGCCATATTCTATTAATCACTTAAGGCAGTGCAGGGGGTTTGGATTGTATCTATTTCGCTGTTATTGCACATTTGGCGGCATTAAGTACATGGCCAACAAGCACTACCATGTACTTGTCAATATCAGGTACAGGTCTGTGTAGGAGAGAATACAAAGGACCAGGGGGCAGTTGTACTGAGGTGACTCTATAGATTAGATTGTGAACCCTCTGCCAGAATCTCATGGTCTTGGGACAGGACCACCAAATATGATGGAATGAGCCCTCTTGTCCACAGGACATCGAGCATGGACTGGAGAAATCAGGGTATATGGCTTTCAGGTGGGTGGGGACCAAATACCATCTATATAGTAGTTTATATGAGTTCTTCTTAGTTCTTACACAGATAGAACTCTTGGCGACCATGTCCTGATCTTAGACCACTTATCCATCTCCAGCATCACATCGAGGTCTTATCCCCACTTCAGTTCATATCGGTCTTTGACAGGTTGATGAAATGCCACCAAAAGATTGTAAAAGGTGGAAATTAAGCCAGTGGGGAGGGACTTACTTCTACAAAAACATTCTAAAGGCATAAGTTGATAAGTAGACTTAAATGCTGGTATTTAGTGATACAGGTGACTTAGTTGAAGGTATTGGTAGAAGCGGACATGAGGAATGTCATAACGTAGTTGAAAGTCCGGAATTTCGGGAAATGTATGCATAGGTGCTATGGCCGTCAGGAATCTGATCCCTTGTCGGGGCGAGTGTTGGAAGGAGGATTGTTGTTGTCCAGGGGGAAAAGCTGAGTTGTTCCACAGTGGGAACCAGGGGCGGATCTAGAAAGATTTTCTACCCCGGGCGATTTAGGGGTGGCGATTTAGGCCCCTCCCCCGTTCTGACTTTTAAGGCTGCCGGTGGCTGCACAGTATGTGCAGGTCCGCTCGGCAGTGACAATGTGCTGCCTGACTGCTCTGATTGTGTTTAAAACACAATCAGAGCAGCCGGGCAGCACATTGTCACTGCCGAGCGGACCTGCACATAGTGTGCAGCCGCCGGCAGCAAGACCCTGCTAGGGGGGGCGATCCCCCCTATCGGATCCCACTGGTGGGAACATGATTTTGGGATTTTACAGTAAATGGAATGTACGGGTACTATAGTCCCATATCTGGAGAGAAACAAGTGGTGGGTGGTGTTTGATTGATATCCACAATAGGGTGTAGGGTGTCAGTAGGTGTAGAAGATTGGCCTCAATATCGACCCATAACCTTGTAGAAGATGGGGAGTGAAATAGGACAATCTGGGTCAGATGCGTTGCAATATAGTATTTAGAAATATTTGGAAGATCTAAATCACCCTCTGAGGTTTGCTGGTAAAGCGTACAGGCTTGCACTTGGGGTCGTCTGTCTGCCCAGATAAATCAGGCGATCTGTTTCTGAAGGGTCTGAAGTGTGAGTGAGGGCAATCGAATAGGTCTGAAACATAGAAGATCCATGGTAACAGATTAATTTTTAACGTTGTTATGCAGCCAAGCCAAGAGATGTACAATCTATCCCACTTCTCATGTTTAATTAAGTCAAAGAGTCACGGAATGTTAGCAGCAAATAGTTGGTTATAATGACTCATTAAGTAGATCCCCAGGTATTTGAGCTTGTTTAGTTGCCATCGGAAATTTGATTGACATTTTAGGGTGTCCAGGGGGTGGGAAGGTAAATTGAGAGGGAGAATTTCAGATTTGTCCATATTAATTTTGAAATTAGATACTGCACCATATTCACTAAGTTCACTTTGTAGGGAAAGGAGGGAGGTGAAGGGGTTGGTAATTATAAAAAGGAACTTGAGCACGATTTGCTGCCTCAATTAGATCAATGGCTTGCATTGTATTGTCTGCGCCTTGACGAGCGGGGATAAAATCTACTTGGTCTGGATGGACTAGGGCGGGAATCACTTGAGCTATTCTGTTTGCAAGTAATTTAGCAAATAGTTTTAAGTCCACGTTCAAGAGTGAAATAAAGCGGTAGCTCTCACAGTGACTGGGTTCCCGTCTCTCTTTTGTGATAACAATAACGTCCACTCTGGTGATGTGTCTCTCAAATTTTTTGCCACTTAAAATTGCATTAAAGAGAGAGAGAAGCATAGGTGCAAGGTCAGATGTGTATTTCTTGTAGTACAATGCAGTAAGGCTATCTGGGCCTGGAGCTGCTGAATTTCTGTGGGTTTTAATGGTCATTTTATTCTCCTTTGTCGTGATCTCAGTGTTTAAGATTAACAATTGTATTTCAGTGAGGCGGAGAAGGGAGCACGTCTGGAGGTAGTCAAGTATTTGGGTGTGGAGGGTATCCTGGCGGTCTGTAAGTGGAGGATGATTCTATTAGCTATAGCCTGGAGGTCATATAGTGATTGTTGAACCTGGTCATTGATGCTCACAATACGATTGTGGATGCACTTGTTTTGAAGCCTATGAGCAAACAGCATATCTGCTTCGTACCCTTTTTCATAGTAGCGTTGTTGTAGCTACTGAAGAGTCTTGGCTGCTTTTGAGGCAAGAATCTTGCCAAGTTAACCTCGTAGGGCTTGAGGTTTAAGATAAGTTTTGCGTTTGGGGTATTTTTGATGACGGTCAGTAAGGGTTTGTATTTAGGTTTCTAAGTCAGTGACTGTCTGTTGGTGCAGTTTTTTTCTCATGTGAGGTAAGGCTGATCAGGTGGCCACTAATGGTAGCCTCATGAGCTTCCCATCTAATAGTAGGAGTGATATCGTCTTGATCATTATCTGCTTAAAAGCATAGTAGAGCCGGCTGTATTGTACTGATGTTATCTTTTTTTTAGAAATAAATGGTCATTTAATCTCCATCGGTAACATGGTGTAAAAGTCGGCAAAAAGTCAAGCCGTAACATAGCTGAGTGGTCAGACTAAGGAACTGGTGTAATGGTAGCTGATTTTAGGGTCTGTAGCATATGAGCATCTATAAAGAGCATATCTAAACTGGAATATGTGCCGTGTGGCATCGAGTAATGTCTTTGTGATCTATCATTAGAGTATAGTACTTGCCATGTGTCGTAGAGGTTAGCTTGGGTGAGCAAAGATTGTAATTTAGAGCTTTCGCAAGCAGTTTGACTGTCATGTAACGTTGGTAACGAGGTCCAAGGTACAGAAAACGGATCAGGTTCACAGGCAAGCAGGCAAAGTCCAAGGTACAGGCAGGGGTCATACACAGAAGTTCAATCCAGAAGGTATACACCAAACAGCACAGGAGCAGGTTAGCAGACAGGGAACTGGACGCTATAACCGGCAGGGCGGCTAAGCCCTCCCTTCCTTAAATACAGATGTTAGCCAATGGGAACAGGGGAGGAGAATCAGCCACAGGGGCTGCAATTAGAGGACACCTGCTAAATTGCGCGCGTGCCCGACTGCACCTAATGCCGGGACGCAGCGCTACCTATTGCAGCGTCCCAACCATTGCCTAGAGATGAGACCCAGAAGTAACGTCCCAGTCGTCATAGCGACGGCCGGGACACAGGTGAGAGAGTCGCGGCGGCTCGTAACAGGTAGCAAATTTTATGATCTTGTAGAAGTTTGGTGATTGGAACGACATTTTGTCGCTTTGTAGTGTAGAAGGAGCCAAATCCTGGTGGTAAACCTGGAAATCAGTCAAATCAAAAGTAAGTGATGTGGCCTTTCGAGTGGCCGAAACAAATTGTTCCTTACACTTATAGTAGTGAAATCGATCAATGATGTCTATGAGTGGTTGATTTGGAGGGGGTTTAGGTCGCAGGACTCTATGGGCTCGATCTGTCTGGACATCTAATGCAGAGGGAGGTAGTGTCAAAATTATTTCTCCAGATATTTGGGTAGTAGTTCACCATTTATTGTTTCCGGGATAATCTGAATGCAGAGATTATTCTGCCTAGTCCTTTTTTCAATATCCTCAAGATGGTCCTTAAATGACTCCATATCTCTGCGGAGTTCAGATAATTCTGTGGACACAAATTATTGCAAGTGGCAGACCTCATCTACTTTTTGCTTCAGGTCCGCTGTTCTTGAGCTAATAGCTATTAATTCTTGGCGGAGCTCAGTTGCAGCCTTTTTAATTTCCTCTTGAATAGCGGTATGAACTTCTAATTGAATGGTGGATTTGATAATGTTTCTCAGTTCTGTGGAAATAGGCTCTCTGATAGTGTAGTTAACGTTGTCATAATCTAATCAAATTGATGCGCCGGGTATGACACAAATGGTTGAGAGGCCTTTTTTTTTAGATTGAGTGAAAAAAGAGTCAGTTTCTGGAGGAGTGTTTTTTTATTTCAGTGATACATTGCGCCGTTTTGGTCTGAAGGTGACTGAGTTCTCCAAGATCTAGCAAAAAGTACAGCTGAGCCTAATTAATGGTTAGAAGGTTCTCTTTCTCCCGTGGTTGAAGAAGGATATTATAGAGCTAGAATGACGTGGATTCCGCTGTGTCCCAGTAAGTTAGTAGCCTATTGGGTCATTAGATTGTGCGTTGGTTTCTTGCCCCATGGGCACGGACAGCGTTGTTTTGGGTATAGTTTGACAAGGTGACTCAACTAGGTAGCACCTAGTGAGAGTGGATGTAGTCAATGTCTGACTCAATGTCATAAGACGGTCACTAGATGGCAGTGATGACCCAGCTAGGGATGCTAGCTATTGCTCAGTCTTGTATTAGATGGATCTGTTCACCTAGATCTCTCACATAGGGATATTGGTCATTGCGCTTTGCTGTTGTGGCAGTAACAAATACGTGCTTCCTTTAGTTGTAAGGCCTAAAGCAGGCCAAAGCAGTGAGTGGGCGTCCCAGAAGTTTGCGGCCAAGATTGGTAATAAAGCCACAGCTGCTCTGTAGAGAGGGGTAGAGCTCACCTGTGTAATACCAGAGTCAAGAAATGCGGCCGGCGCTCCACAAATCCTCCAGGCGCCTCCAGCCAGGAACGGTAGAGATATGTCCATCTCCACGTTTTGCAGCGCGGTATAATGTTAGCCCAACACTCCTCACGCTTGCGGTCCTCAACATACAGTGAAGGGGTCACACTAGGCTCCAGGGGAGCTTAGACAGTATCTACCAGTGAGTGTGAGATGGGGTAGGAAAATTATCCTGCAAATTTCACTTTAAAATCAGGCGGAGCTCAGAAAGGGTGCCTGCGTTCGTGATGGCGTCCAAGTTTTGAAACATCTAGAGAGGTCACTTACAAGACATATACATTATTTTATATGTTTGTTTTTGTACGAGCTATGGTTGATCACTAGAGCCATTTCTTTTTTTGTTGTAATACTGAGCATTTATTAGGCTTACATATGGTTCAGGAGCCTAGTTACAAAAGAATGCTACTGATCAGTTGCGCTGTTTCATTTGTGATTTTTGAAGTACTTCATAACACGAAGTGTCATATATTGTGAATAGTTTATTATATATATTCTATCCCGATGAATACATAATTTCTGAATACAATTTTTTCTCTTCCCCTTTATGCAACTTTTGTGTGTTATGGTAGCACCTCCTGACAATTGAAATAGTATATTTAAGATACTCTATTGATTTAAAAAGGGAGCTGATTTGATATGACCTATAATAACTAAGATTGATCTGGTGCAACAGTTCTTCCTTTTCTCAACAAGTTGTCTCTATACTAAACAAAGTAGACATTGCTTCAGTTTTTGGGGGGAGAGGTGTTTTTTTATGTTTAAGTGTTTTGCAAAAGTTGATATTTGTGTTATTGTTCTCGTACACATGGATCAACTCACAAAAACTATATGAAAAATGCATTGGCACCTTGATGCTTTTTTTCATATTTGCAGACAGTAAATGTTTTAATGATGTTTTATATTACTAGTTAATTTTGTAACAGCTGACACTGTTGCACAGCATCTGTGTTTTGGACTTTATTTTTGGCAGGGACAACTTTATTCATGACTTCACTTGAGCTGCTCCTGGCCAGCTGCTTCCTTCTGGAGCAAGAATATATGTACCAGGATTGTGTGATCTCTTGCAAGCAGAGAAACTGCATTGGATTTTGACTCAAGGCTGAGCAATGCCGTATGACTGGCTGATAAATAGACTTTACATGAGGTAACTACTGACTGTTCTATGGATTGCATAGAAAACTGAGATGTTAGATGCAGTGATGGATCCAGCAAGTTACATCTCCAGATGTGAATTTGAGATCCAGTGAGTGACAGATCTAGGACATACTTGCCGACTTTTTTAGGATGCTGTCCGGGAGGGGGTCAGTCGAGGGGGCGTAGCCACTACACCCACCCACTACACCAATGGAGACAGTGGATCCGGGAGGTTTGCCTGCTTTCTCTGGACTCTGGGAGAACTCCAAAAAATTCGGGAGTCTCCTGGACATTTCGGGAGAGTAGGCAACTATGATCTAGGAGGTTTGAAAGAAGTTAGTGACACCTCCGACAGATGAGGATAATAGTTTCTGTAGGTAAGAGGTAGAGAGCAGTTTGTGGATGATAGATGCCTGGAGGGACAGTGAGTGACAGTTCTGGGAGTGAAAAGTGGAAGACCTTTAAGTATTCAAAAAAGTGTATTTTCAATTTTCTACTTTTTGCTCTCAAATTTAAAAGTATAGTAAAAGTGTGATAGTACATAATTATACTATCATATTAATATAATCATCATTCCCACTCAATGCCATGGGTCATCCCAAAATCAAAGTAGACAGAGCCCAAGTTGGCAAACCCAGTGCCCATTGAGTATTGGGCACTGGGTTTTGTGTATTTTTTTGCTCATGGAACAAGAATCCTAGAGATGTTCTTTGATTAGGTGGGTTTTAGTATAGAAGCAAAACATGTTTTTGTTTATTAACAGCATCAAATAAATACAGTCAAGGAAGAAGCAAACATCCTAAGCAGAGGATAAATGAAAAAATGAAGTTATTTGCAGTACAATGTTTATTAAAAGATGCAAATGTACAATAAACTGTAACAGTATAATAATGTAAACAATAAATTCAATAGGTTTCAAATAATTATATTTAAGATTTATCAAAACTCTTTAATTAGCATGTTTATAACATAAAAACAGATGCTTAATGGTGCATCTGCAGTGATGGCCGGGGGGGAGTGGGGGTGCATGGCCTAGCAAGCAATATGGTTAATTGACTTTGATATCAGCTCCCAACAGCGTGAGATATTTTGGGTATATTGTTGATCCTCAGCCTACGCATACCACCTGGAAATTGCCTGGAACGTTGGCTCCCCGAGCTAGCATATGGGGTTTGTTTTCACCCATCTAAATGGTGCCATCACAGTGTTTAACCTTGGAGCAGGTTTTGCTGTGAATTGCGCACACCTACTTGGTTATTACACAGAAATTCAAAGGCCTTACCTGCATATAAGCCTGGGACCCTCTTCGGCACCGCTACCATACACGCAGACTAAAATACCACCGGATCCATATTATTTTCTGCAAGGCAGATATATTGGTGCCGCGTTACAATATAGGTATCTTACTTGGATGAGGGCTGAGGCGGTGTGCCGCTTCCTATGCTCTGAGCGTCTGAACACGGTACCGGCGGTTTCCTGACTTCTGTTGCTGAGGATTAGAGAGCAGGAAGCTGTGTGCTGTCTTGTCAGTGAATGATACATCTATTGGAACTCTCAATCATAATCGGAACGGTCGGCTCCAAAGCACAGCTTTCCCATAAGCAGTGCACAAACCCACTGTCATACTGTTCCTTCTTTGCATACAAACACAATAGAATCTAACTTTATATCTTGGTTTCTGCCTACTGATAGCACTGACGCTGCGGCACAACCCACTAGTATTTTACATTTGGATCTGACATTGTTATATAGGCTTTGACATATAGAGGGTTAATTCACTCATAGCTCTTCCTCAGCTCATATCTTTAATAGAATATAGACAACAGTTGCCATCTTGTTGCTGAACTGTAGAATTTAACAGCATTTATCCTTCATCTTCAAATACAATTGATCTTCCTATAGAGACTATTTAATTGTCCTTTATTTGCTCTTTGTATGACATACTGTATCTGCTGGGCTTACCATCTTGACATGTTTGCTGCAGATGTAAGGAATATTGTGACAGCCAGTTGCAACATAGGACATAATTCTGCCCTCCGTGAGATCAGCATTGTGCCTTGATGGGCTGACACAGTAATAATAGGAGTAGCAGCAGTAGTATTGAAACCTAGTGGCTGGTTCCAGTGTGGTATTGTATGTTATCTGCTGCCCTAACACCAATCTTTTAAATTATAACTTTTGATTATGTAAGGGGCTGAAGTAGTGTGGTCCCAGTCTTACAATCACAATCCCAATTAAAAGTGTAATCCTTAATGATTTAACATTATTGACAATGATAAATTTATGAATGCTTCTGCCAAATCACAACGCCCCAAACCAGAACGAAAGAGAGGAGAGCCCGCTGCTGTCTCTACAGGCAAAGCAAAAATTGTAGATTCTGGACAGTCTGACTCCAACTTGGATGTCCTACATACTAATACGCTAGATCCTGCTCCAACTAATATGGATATTGAAGCAACCTTGTCTTAAAAGTATACTTGCCAACTCTCCCGGAATGTCCGGAAGATTCCCGCATTTTGCAAGACTCTCCCGGACTCCCGGGTGAGTGTGGCAATCTCCCGAATTCTGCCCACTTCACTAGGAAGTGCCCCACTTCCTAGTGAAGTGGGCAGAATTAGGTCCCAAATGCCGCAATTCCCGGTGAAATGATGCAATTTTGGCGCCCCGCCCCCCTCACGCCCACCTCCACTGGCAGGCTTCCGGAAGATAGTTGAAGAAAGTTGGTAAGTATGCTTAAAATGCAAAAAAGTAAAAGTGAAAGTAATCCGAGCAATGGCGAAGTTTACAGAAGCTATCAAAGAACTTACTGAACAAATCTCTACAACAACTAAACAGGTTAAGATCAATGAGCAACATATAGCTTATATAACTTAACTTAAGCTGAATGCAGATATACGCAGCTGCTTGTCACAAAGCAGACACTTACCTTACAGGGTTAAGTTTGATGATTTAATGCTGCCTATGGATGCAGGGGGTGGAGTTAGGCTGTGTTTATATATATATATATATATATATATATATATATATATATCAGTGCTGCAGCAGATAAGCTTCCTCTAGTCTTTGTCACTCACCGGACCGTGAGTGCCTCTGCGCTGGTGCGTGGTTCCCTAGCCTTCCTGCCGGCGCCTGTCCTGAACTGCGGCCGCCCGCCATCTTGATGCACTGCGCATGCGCAGCATCCAAGAACTTATGACCTTTGCTTTTAATCTCATTGGTGGATCAGGCACCTCTCCCTATTTAAGGCACCTGTGCTCATTACCTCGTTGCCTGATCTTGAGTCTCATTCCCTGTGAGTCTCTGAAGGTATCTCCTGCGTCCTACTAGTGTCTTCAGCTTCCTGCTGATTACCGGTGCTACTCATCGGTGGTTTCCATATCCGCTACTGATTCCTGTATCCTACTCGTGTCCTCAGCTGTCTTCTGGATTACCTGCTCTGCTCATCAGCGGTTCTCATACCCGCTACAGACTCCTGTATCCTGCTCGTGTCCTCAGCTGGCTTCTGATTACCTGCCCTGCTCACCTGCGGTTCCCATACCCGCTACAGCCGTTCAGCGTCCCTGCTATGCCTGCATATTCTCGTGGACAAGCTTCTCTACTCATCAGCGGTATGCTTATTTGTTATTGACTATCAACTGTTACCTTGCATATCCGCTTAGGACAAGCCTCTCTACTCAGCAGAGGTATCCATACCCGCTATAGACTATTTGTTGTTACGCTGCATATCTGTTTGGAACAAGCTTCTCTACTCAACAGTGATATGCATACTTGTGATTGACTATCAGTTATTATCCCGCATATCCGCTCTGTGCAAGCCTCTCTACTCAGCAGCGGTATACATACCGTTATAGACTATTAGCTGTAAACGCTGCATATCTGTTTGGAACAAGTTCCTCTGTGCTCTCAGTGTCTTCATACCGTTATTGACTCTTTGCATGCCTCCACTCATCTGCACCTGATCTACTCCTCACTTACTAGCAGTGGTACAACTTGCTGTACGCAGACCACTGACTTCCCTGCTACCTACCTGCACCTGGACAAGTCTTCTCACCATAGCAGTGGTACAACTTGCTGTACGCAGACCACTGACTTCCCCGCTACCTACCTGCACCTGGACAAGTCTTCTCACCATAGCAGTGGTACAACTTGCTGTACGCAGACCACTGACTCTCCTGTTACCTTCCTTCACCTGCTCACGTCCAACCTGGTCTCCGTGGTTCAAACCTGTCTTTCCACTATAGATGCAAGTCGCTGACTCATTTACCAGTATAGCTGCAAGTCACTGACTATCATCATTTCCATTGGCATCCTCTCTCCATCTGCTGTTATATACGTTCCACTATTCACCCTGCTGCCAGAGGACCGCTGTGCAAACTCCGCCTCTCTGGTAAGCATAGTCAACTGGTGAGATCCTGGGCAAGACTCCTAGTGCCCGTGACAGTCTTTAGTAATTTGTGGTGTTCGGGTCACTGTCAGGCTGAGTGGAGAAAGTTTAATTAGTTTATCTGAATTAACTGTCTAGTATTTTCTGTAGCTATTTTCTTTCTATTTTCTTTATTCATTTTCCCTGTTCCTCCTTCCGTCTGTCTATTTGTCTAGTCTGTGTCTTCCCCTCTGTTTAGCTCTCAATTGTGCTTAATTGCATTCCTGTTATTGTGTAGCCCTCCTTTTGCTATTCCATCCCTTCCATCTCCCCTTAGTGTGAGGATGTCTCGCCCCAGACGTTTCATCAATCACCTGCCCGTTTCAGCGATGCCGCTGATGCCCCCGCCGGGAGGGATCTCCTGGTGCTGTCACCTGTAATGGTGGCCCCCAGCACCCCTGATGGGTACGGTGGACAGATGGCCGGTCCCATGGTCACTTCTGGATGGGCAGCTGGTCAGTAGGGAGAGTATAGTGCGGAGCGGGGACGCTCTGGGGCTGCTGTGCGCAAGCGCAGACGTGCGCCGTATCGGGCTGGCTGGCGGGCAGTGCTATCCAGGAAAAAATAAGCAGGACAAATCAAAAGCGTGGGGGGCCTAGGAGAGAATCCCCTTCCTCCACCAGGTCATGTACCCCTCCCAGCGAGACCACTGGTTCCAGGTCCCGGTCTTTGTCCCCTAGCGAAATGGGTCAGGAATTAGGGGCGGGGTCTGGGGGTAATGGTGGCAGTGGTAGGGGAAGGAGGGGTCCATTAACATGGCAGCTATCCCCTGTCAGACATGTAAGAAGATTTAGTCCACATACACCTCCCAGCCCCCGGGTCAGCAGGAATTTTTCTCAGGAGGATGTGAGGCATCAGTATAGTAGGGATCCAAGTCAGCACACAGAAAGGCAAAGTATGTATTATCATGAGGGCGATGAGCGCCACCTAGTGGATGAAATTCAGCAATTTTGTGCATTTTTAAATAGTGAACCATTTCATGGGCAAAGCAGTGACATGTTTTATGAATATGATGAGCATGAGGTAAACGCACCAGGCACAGCGGAGGCATATCAGCAACGTCACCATCCCCCTTCATTAGGGCATGTAAATGTCAGGAGATTGCCAGCATTTCATGTTGCCTTCATGAGGGTTCCTGTTGTTCCCTGCACGGGTCTAGAGTAGCTTATTACCAAAATAGGCACCTAGTTGAGACAGACTCACAATATCTGCCATCTCAGTCACTAAGGTTAGGTCGCCAGCGAGAGCTCCCACACACCGGTCATTATTCTCAGGGGGATAATGTTAGGCACACGCCTCGGTCTTGCGCATCGGATCAGGC
Organism: Mixophyes fleayi; assembly: GCF_038048845.1. Classification (NCBI taxonomy): domain Eukaryota; kingdom Metazoa; phylum Chordata; class Amphibia; order Anura; family Limnodynastidae; genus Mixophyes; species Mixophyes fleayi. The sequence continues at coordinate 860,952 of NW_027445882.1, read as the reverse complement.
GCATGCTGTGAACAGGATATGTGATACACGTACTGACTTATCTTGTCTCCCAGAAACACAGGTCAGCAGCAGGTTGGTGGACTGCAGCTCAGCAACCCTTCCGACGGCAACAAGAAGACAGCGTCTATCCCACACTCAGAGTGCAGCATCGGTGCCTGGGACGGCCGGGTTGCAGGGAGCGGCAAGCCAAGTAGTGCATGTCAAGTTGAGTGTGGCCAAGAATAGTCATAGACACGATCACATAATCTTCTTATGTCCTCTACAAGCAGTGGATCCTCATCGGACCGTGAAAGCGGTTCCCATAAATTAATGAGGATTTTGAGCGAACATTTTAGTGGTAGTAGGAGTCAAAAGAGAGTAGCGCATGTGGCTGACAGTGAAAGGGCGGAAAAGGGCCCAGTGGTTCACTGTTCCTATACAGCGCTGACAGCGGGGATTAGGAGTAGTTCGAGACATTGAATTAAAAAAGCTGTTTATGTGGACATTTTTATTATTACTAAGGCAGGGATGAAAGGATTGACGAAGGCTAAGGAGAAAGGAGGGATAGGTGAGGAGGCTTACAAGTAATTTCCTAATAGGGTTACAGCGTTTAGCGTTTTTGAGTCAGTTTACTTGGAAACGAGGCCGGAGGCGTCTGTTGATGTATGGCGGTACTTGCATTTGATAACAGGGATTTATAAAAAAGATGGGGTACCATTTGGCGCAAGTATGATGAAAGCTTATGCCAGAAGGTTACGAGGCGGCATCTCATTCCTTTCGACTGTAAAGATGTGGAAACTTGGATGGACGTGATGCGTCTCAGGGGGAGTGAGGTACAGGATTCTAGGGTGCAGTGGTTTCGCATGCAGGGGAGACATAGTTCTCCCCCAGCACAAAATAGGAACCGGTGCTTAGCCTTCAACAGCAGCACATGCACTCGAGGAAACACGTGTAAATACAGGCATGTCTGCGCAAAATGCCAGGGACCTCATCCCGCCCGAGAGCCGTGTCAGGGGCAGGTAGAGGTTGGGGAGAGACAGGGCTTGCTCAAAATTGCAGCATCACTGGTCCAGATACAGCATCTGGACAGGTGGCTTTGCTGGTTTTTGAGTTTAGGTTTTCATGCTGTTTTTCCACTCCCCATCGTTGGCGTATTTTTCCAGAAGTGTTAGCAGAGAAGGTACAGAAAGAGGTGGATTTGGGTCGCATGGCGAGCCCTTTTTCATATCCTCCAATACCGGGCTTACTTATCTCCTCAGTAGGGGTAGTACCTAAAAAAGCAGTAGGGAAAATCTAGGCTTATCCAGCATCTTTCACATCCCCCTTGGCAATCGGTTAACGATGCCATAGCCCTAGAAGACAGTTCTGTCAACTATCAGTCATTTGAGGAAGCCTTAGACCTAGTCAGATCATTTGGATCAGGGCCTTTGTTGGCAAAGTTAGATATTGAATCTGCTTTTCGCTTACTCCCCCTGTATCCGGAGTCATTCAGGTTCATGGGTTTCCGTCTGCCAGATGGTTATTATGTGGACAAGTTTTTACCGATGGGTTGTGCGGTGTCCTGTGCATCTTTCGAGGCATTCAGCTCCTTCTTGCACTGGTGTATACAGGATGGAACGGGTCATGTGGGTATTGCCCACTATTTGGACGATTTCTTGATCATAGCACGGGTAGATTCGTCGGAGTGCGCGGATATATTGTTTTCGGCTAAGGCGTTATTTTCTGTTTTGGGAGTGCCAGTCGCACATGACAAAATGGAGGGTCCCTTACCTTGTTTGTCATTTTTAGAAATAGAGATTGACACATTGGAAGGGTGTTGTAGGTTGCCCCAGGAGAAGGTGAGGAAGCTGGTAAGATTAATCGAACTTACCTTGTTGTCACGTTCTATTTCGCTGAGTCAGGCTCAATCATTGTTAGACTCCTTTTATTTTGCGTGCAGAATTATTTCCATGGGAAAAGTATTCTGCAGAAAGATGCAGTTGACTACAGTGGGGAAGTCACTACCCCATCCACGGATCACGCTGTCTAAGGAAGTTAAAGGTGATTTGCATATGTGGCTGAGGTACCTGGAGAACTTTAATGGTATTCGCATTTGGCTGGCTCCGCAAGTGTCTAATAGTCACCTTCAGTTATTAAAAGACACTGCGGGGTCTGTTGTTTTTGGAGCCTATTTTAGTGGCAGATGGTGTGCAGAGCGGTGGCCAGAATCATGGCGTTCCAGTGGGCTAGTAGGTAATCTGCTGGTGCTAGAGTTGTTCCCCATTGTGGTGGCGGTAGAACTCTGGGCGTCGCTGTTACAAGGGCAGCAGGTGATATTCTGGTGCGACAACCTGGGTGTAGTGCAGTTCTTTAACAAGCAGAGTGTATCTTCCATTCCAGCTATTGAATTGTTGCGACATCTGGTGTTGCGCTGTTTGGAACACGATATTATATTCAGTGCGAAACATGTTCCTGGTGTGGAAAACGAGGTGGCTGATGCTTTATCGCGAGGGCAGTGGGTACGTTTTAGGGAGTTGGCTCCAAAGGCTGAACTTACGGGTACCCCATGTCACTCTTCTGTTTGGCAGGTAGTCGAGCAGGCATTGTAGGCCTGGCTGGCTCCTTCCACCAGAATATCATATCGTGCTGCCTGGCTACAATGGCAACAGTTTATGCAGTCGCGCGGTCGGTGCGATTCAGGTCAGAGCGCTGACATTTTAGATTTTATTGGGGATAAATACAAAGTGGGAGTCTCTAAGACATCCATGGCTGCCATGCTTGCTGGCATTTCATTTATGGCCAGATTTCATGGGTACGTATTTTACGAAAGGTTTTTTAATATCTAAAGCGCTAAAGGGTTGGTCACGAATGCAACCAGAAAAGGAGGATGTGAGAAGGCCGGTTGATAAAAACATACTGAGTAAATGTATGTCAGCGCTTGCGCATCTCACTGATAATGCTTATGAGGCCCTACTTTTTAGCTAGCTTTCTTTGGCGCGTTTAGGGTGAGTGAGTTGGTGGCTCAGTCTAACATATTTTGTATTACTGTTGGCAATCTTCAATCCGTTTGCAAGTTTTTACTTTCTAAATAAATAAATCTGAAATGATTTACTATATTAAAATAAGCTAGTTTTTATTTTACTTTTAATGTGGGAACATATTTTATTTTTATGTATATCCCCAATGTTGCTTTGTTCTAGTGCTCTCTGTGGTTTTAGTTTACACTACTGCTACTGTGTAGTTTACTAATAAAATACTTTCTGCTAAAGTCTTGTTGGCTTTATGTATCATTCAATTGTTGTTAAGAGTCAGCTTAGACCTTGTAAGGGAATGTAATGGCAAACTTTGATGTCAGATAACCAAACTAAGCAGAGGTCTCTCCACCAATTAAATGTATTTCAAATGCATTGTTATTTTGTAGTTCTACTTTTAAAATGTGATAGTACTGCACAGGGCCGCCTTCAGAAAAGCCAGGCACCAGGATCCGATCGCAGGGGTGGACGAATCATTCTCCCTGCGATCATGTGATCTGTCACAGTGACAGCCAGGTTGAAGACAGAATAGCGGAGACCAGCGGTGGGCCCCAGGTAAGTCTGTGCTAAGCTTTTGTACCGGGCCCCCTGGTGAGCCCGGGCCCGGTACAACAGTACCCCCCGTACCCCCCTGATGGCGGCCCTGGTACTGCATGTGTGTACTCCAGTGAACATACAAATCTGTGAATTAGCAACTCCACCATTTTGTGAGTGACAGCAATCTTACTCCATGATAGTGCTGAACTGAAGCTAACCACAGGATGTGATGGCATACCATGTCTGGATTGCTCAAGGAACACATCTATTACCTTTTTTGCCTTAATTGTCATAATTTCAGTGCTTTTTTTTAGTTTGAGTGGAACAGTTTTAGATGGTGTGTAAGTGTAAGGAACCTTAATCGGACATGTTAAACCGTAAAAAAATTTTGTCTATGGAATTTCATAGCTTTTTGTAAATTTAAAATATGTATGATATCAAATTCAGAAACATGAACATAGAAATTTGACGGCAGATAAGAATCACTTGGCCCATCTAGTTTCCAATATTTTTTTTATCCCTAATAAACAAGAGTGTTTGAACTACTCTTTTATATTAAACTCTACCACCTCTGTTGGATGTCTATCCCACCTATCGACTACCGTTTTGGTCAAGTAATTTTTCCTCAGATTTCCTTTAAACCTAGTACCCTCCATTTCCAGTGCATGTCTTTTTCTCACACATACCCCGCTGCCCACCAGCTTTGTGATCACATGCAAACATGCTACCGCCAACTGCACCAGCTTTGTTTTCATGTCACCTCCCATGTAACAGTCTCTTTCACATGGCACCCCATTCTTATAGAAGCTTTGAAAAAGTCCCAGTCTAGGGACGAAACGCGTCAGCTACCTGGGATATCTTTGAGTATTTAGGATCTCCTATACTTACGGAGGAGCAAGGAACCAAAGGATAGGAAGGAACTGTGTATTGTCTCAGCCGTTTCCGGACAGCCCATTTAGTAGGTGTACCTACACGATCTGAACTGAGACCTGTTCGATGTGCGACGTGGCAAGAACGAGTGAGTACAAGTTTTTGAATTTAACGGGGAAGCCCGTGATACCTCACCACACCGTGTCTTTCACATGCATTTCCACAGATGATTTATTTGAGCATGGATGCGGGTAAGATCTATTCCCCATAGGGGCAAATTTCTCTGCTGATCTAGCTCTGTCTGGACGGAGTTGTGTATATACAAATACATACAGACACTCTCTCATGTGATTCAGTGTTTGGAACAACTTGGATTCTTTTCCTACTAACCATTTGGATTTTTTGATTGGGCATAATGATTTTTTAAGCCCCACATGGACATCTATTTGTGACCATGTATTAGATCTAGTACGGTGTGAATACATTCTATATCTATATTCCTCTACAGCCTTTAAGGAGTCTTTCTCATATATACCAGTCTCGTTGTTTTATATGTTTTCCCTTTGGGATATATGTTTTGTGTATTAATTGTGTTATATGTTATAATAAATTTATTAATATTTTTATGCAAGTATCAGCCAATCTCGTGCTAATTTTCTAGCTGATTGACTATCTCCTCCCCAGCGCCATGACATATTTACACCCCATTCTTATACGCTTTAGCTTTAAGTGGACTAAATGACCTACACGTCCTGTCTATGTTATTCTCATCTGAAGAACTCTAGTCAAGTGTGTACATAACAACTTTTGGCTGTGCTGGTACCCAGGGATGCCCAGGAAGATGAACGTTTTTGACACTGGGTGAGGGGCATCAGGAGCACAACAGAGGCCTGGGAATGATTTGCCTGCAGCACTGGAGCTCGCAACTGCTAATCAAAGATGCTACTATCCTGCGGGTCTGTTATTCTCCCCAGGCTGTGGGAATTGCACGCTGTTTCTCTCCTCTCTCTGCACTTAGGTACAGGTACAGCATTTTGCTGTTCTTTCCTGTCACACAGAACAACCGCACTCGGCGCCTCGATGTTCCCCAGGGATTAGTGCGCGACAGTCGAGCTCCTCAATCTCTCAACAACTCCGCTCGGTATCTCAATGTTGAACAGTAATTAATGAAATTGTTTTCTGTTATGCTCAACCCTTGTGGGGCATACTTCAGTTTGACACTTCTAGGGACTATTCAGTCTGACAGTAAATAAAGGTAATAATTATTAGTCCCCATTCATTCCTCCTTTGGGTGATAGATAATAATATGATGATATCTGTGTGTATATGTTTAGCTAGAATGCTGTCTGCTTATCTGGAAATTATTATAGTAATTGTAGTTTGACTTAATGTTCCATATTCATCCCTTGTGTGGAGCTAGTACAATCAATGTTAGTCCAATAATGACATCTGTCTGTAACTGCTTGCTTGATTTAATATCTAGTCATACACAGTAATATTTATATTGTCAGGTAATATTAATTACCATGGTTTAAAATGCTAGCATGGCAGCATGTCCCAGACGGAGCACAGAGCACTTTTAAATCTCCCACCCCCAGCTCAGTGCAGTGAATAAATGAAATGACATCACTGAGGGGCGGGAAGTTTATAAAACAGCCGCCTCTGGCACCACTCCGGGATTAAACTATGAAATCAGAGCGGTGCAAGGGCTAAAAATGCTAGTGTGTGTCCCCCGCAGCCAAAAAACTCCAGTCATCTGCCCTATACCCCGCAAATTTGGCTAATTTCACCTGCTCAAATAAGAAATTTTCTTAGCGAGAGAGTCAGACATATTTGTACTCACAATTGAAGCCAGTCTGATTATACTCAGCACACACCTCTATATGACATGCGCAACGTTTTGAAATTCTGTGAAATCCCCTATCTTTAAAAGGGGCATATTTTACCAAATTGTAAAAAAACTATAAGTTTCTCAAAGTTGTCACCCATCAAAGGCAGTCCTTCACCCTAATAGCTTTCTAACAAAATAAACCCTTTGTCTTAAAACCTCCTGTACACTGAGTTACGCTCTCCCAAAAAAACAGGAAGTGGAAAAAACCGACGAGATTTTGAAATTTAGATTATCCCTAATGTCACATTTTTATTCATTTTTTTCTGAAATTTGGCATGCGGTACCTGTGGACAGTTCTCCATTCGCATGTCAAATTTCTGCTTAATAGCTTTAATACTTTTTAAAATGTAGCCCCTCAAACACTATGCCCCCCTCACAGATTTAACATGGCAGAATGCCGTTTGTTAGACTCAGCCTTAATATAAGGGCACAACTGTGCCCTTATAATATATATTTGTGTATTGTGTGTTTAAAAAAAATGCATTTAAAGTCATTCTTATAATAAATGGCTTTCCAGGTGCGATCAAGGTGAAATCCTTTAAGCATCTGCAACAAAACACTTATTTTGTAACAATTGTGTATGAGCTCTAAATGTGCCCAGTAATTGGAGGTGGTTTGAATTAATAACAGTGCAGGGGGAGGGTTTGCAATGAGATTAGTACAATGGGGGCTGACAGTGGCATAAGTGAAGGGGAGAGCTATTCCAAGGCTTTGCTAGTGATATAGTAAGTGCAAAGGAGGCAGGATTGGTGATATTTTCATTGTAATGGGGAATTGCTACATGTTCAACAAAGTGACCTGAGAATGGGACCAGAACAAGGTAAAAGGCAAGCAATGGAATCAATGCAAGAACCACTAAAGAAGCACCAGAGCTGGAATAAGGTTTTGGGGTGCCTGGGGCACTTAAGATAGAGGGATTATCATTTTAGATACATTTTAGACAAATACAAAACTGTGTGCACAACTGCTCTGCTTTCATGAGCAGTACAGTGTGAAGTATGACGTACCTCCCAACTGTACTTGCAGTTGGACCAAATCCTGACTAATCAAGACAGTCACCCAAATTCAGGACTGCCAGATACTGCTCTCTCCTACCTGTTCTTGTCACTTTCACCACCTGTGGCTGCTGGTTTCTTTAAATCAATTGCTGCTTGTGTGGATCCTGGAATGTTGGGGGCACTATTTAAAAAAAAAAAATGGGTACGTGATATTTAGAAAACTCTAACCAGCCCCGGAATTAAATCAGTAGCACTCACTTTTAATACTTAGGCCTAATTCTAGCCCAAACATTAAAATAATGATACTTACATTTGATAACTAGATCTGTTTCCTTCCAACCAACTGACATTAAATTGTATACACATTTAATAAATAGACCCATTTCCCTTCAGCCAGCCCCAATATTAAATTAATAGTATTTCCATTTAATAAATAAACATATTTCCCTCCCTCCAAACAGCCCCAGCAATAAATTAATTGCATTTATGTTTAATAAATATAACCATTTCCCACAACCGTCACTGGCATTAAATAATTCATATTCCCATATTCCCATTTAATAGATAGTCCTCCAGACCAACCTCAGACCCATATTAATTTATTAGCCCTAAACAACCCCAGCATTAAATTAAATTAAATGTCCCGTTACATCACTTTAAATTAATAGGCCTCATTATTAAATAGCCCCATCACCATACAAATGAAATAGCGCTCATTAAATAATTAGCACCCACCTACACTCCACCGTTAAATGTATAGCCTAACTTACACCCACATTATATTAAGACCCCCCTCCTTTCCCTTACACATTTTAGTAACATAGCCCCCTCATTCCCTCCACATTGTAGTAATATAGCAGCTCCCCATTCCCTGACACATTGTAGTAATATAGCAGCTCCCCCAATCCCTCACGCATTGTAGTAATATAGCAGCCTCCATTCCCTCACGCATTGTAGTACTATAGCTGCCCCCCCATTCCCTCACGTCTCTCTCTCTTTGCCCCCCTCAATGTCTCTCATTGCTGCCGTCACTCCTCAGATCAGCCAGACAGGAAGTGAAGTGAATACTGCCTGTCTGAGCACAATATAGTTGGACCCCATTCAGCAACAGGCAGCCTCCTGATTGGCTGCCTATTGCTTTTGACTTACCATCAATGCCTTTGATCGCTATATCCACCCCCGCCCCCCCGTTCACCTTAACAACCTCCCCACCACCATAGACCGGTACGGCCAATGCCCAATCTGCCTCTGTGCACAATCAATCCTAGATGAAGAAGAATCTGAGAGACTTGCTATCTCTGAAGACATGTGATACTAAGTATACGTTTGGAGATTTAGAAGATGAGCATGCTGTTTTCCTGTAAACGCCCCAGATACATCTTCAGATACATTCTCAGCTTTCTTTTGTATTAATCAGTAATGCTATTGACTGAGATTAATCAGTGGTTAAAGTTTTAGCAATAGATATATCTGGTTACTCAGATCCTTAGCTAAATAATGGGGCGCAGTTCTCCAAATGTTGAAATGTTGATATAGAAATTTCTTGTCTTTTCATTATTTCTTCAGCTGAGAGAAATTCTCTACTATGTTTTAAGTTTCTCATACCAATGTTATATACGTTAGATTGTTTTGCATATATTGTCACACATTGCACCAGCTAACCTGCATTTTGGTCATTGTTATTACCTGTTTCCCTTGGTTCTCACTCCCTGCATTCACTTGCTGGTCTGAACTGAGTATGCGCACTCCTGGGGGTATATGTATCAAGGTCTGAATTTTTTCAGTGTTTTAAAATCGTGGCAAATTGCGGATGATAACCCGCGATTTTAGTCCCAAAGTTGGCAGATGTATTAAACTCTGATCTTAAAAATCGCTGGTCATCTCTGGCGATTTGCTGCTATGTCAAACACTCCCGTCTTTAGCTAACTCTCCTGTGTTTCCTGCGTGGTTACTACACACATCACTGTTACACTGTTCTGCCTATACAGCCGGAGGTCGAACAGCTGTCAAATGTGTAAAAATAGATAAAAGTTGTTGTTTTTTTTTTAAAAAAAAAAGTGTGGGGTCCCCCCGCCTGGCCACTATTAACCCTAGTGCTGCCATCCTACTGCTGGTTACGTGAAAATCTGGGAAAAAATTTGCATGGGGTGCCCCCGATTTTCACATAACCAACACTAGGCAAACAAGCCGGGATGGTTGGCACTATAGCAGGGGGACACGCAGCAGGGGTCCCCTTGCCATAATGACACACCAACCCCAGGCTGTTCAGCGCTGGGCTGGATTCCCTAGAGCAGGGGTGTCCAACTTTTTAGCTTCCCTGGGCCACATTGGCAGACGACGAGTTGGTTTGGGCCGCACATAAGATACACTAACAATAACGATAACTGATCATCCAAAAAAACATAGAAAACATAGTTAACATATATATATATATATATATATATATATGAGAAAAAAAGTGATTATATATATATAGAGAGAGAGAGAGAGAAAGAGAGAGAGGGATATCACTTTTTTTTCAAATCCCTCTATACTTACCTTTCAATCGCCCTGTTCAAAAAATCCTCTCTAGTTATTATACTATAATCACTTTTTTTATTGTTTCGATGCAATATCATTTAAGCCAGGCATTGTATATCAGAGTGCCCTGACCAGTCCTGCGGTACCTAACATATACACCACTGTGACCCCAAATTGTGACCTGTTTTGATAATTACACCACTATGTTAGTTAAGGGATAACAACTTTTAATGGGCCAAAGAGAATAATATATAATGCCCCATTAGTTATACAAGTAGAAGTATGTAGCAGGGAGATAAGGTCCATGATGCTCCAGGACCAGGTGACTTTTTTTCACTTGTCAGTGTCCCTTGAAATAATAAAAAAAATCCCCCTTAACTTACCTTTTAATCGGCTTGTTCTCCTGTCCTCTTCTCTTCTTTTCTCCAATTCTGTGCTGCCGATTGTTCTTCTCGCGCGGGTGTCTCCTCTGTGCTGCGCTCAGAAATGGATGTTGGGCGTGATGGCATCACGCCCGACATTCACTGCGAGCGCCGCACGGAGGAGGAGACAAGGGAGGGAGCCGGAGTACCAGCTGACGTGACCGCATGACCACAAGGTAAGTAGTTTCTTTTCTTTTTTTTTGCAGGATTTTTTTTTCCATTAAGAGCGCTGCCCCCTTGCCACAACCAAAACTCCTTGTGGGTCACATTTACAGGCGTGCTGGGCCGCATGCGGCCCGCGGGCTGCGGGTTGGACAACCCTGCCCTAGAGAATGGGGTTTGCTGAAATAAACGAGCGGACCCCGCCCTCTAGGAATAACCAGCCCAGTGCTGAAAGCACTAGGGTTCTTCCTATACCCTTGGGTGGTGGGTGTAGGGTTATAATCCCAAATAAATTTGTTATTCCAAAAGCCTAGCTTGAAATGTCCCAAATAAATTGTAATTCCAAATGTCCAGCTTGAAAAGTCCAAAATAATTTGTAATTCCAAAGTCCCTGCTTGCAAATATCTTCTGTTCTTCTAAGTCAAAAAGACCCCCTTTTTGCTCTAGCAGTTTTCTTTTTTCAGCCCAGGAGGGTCCCCATATTTGTAATCCAAATCCAGAACATGCTTGAAAAAAAATAATAAACCCAGTTTACAGATGACGCAACTTCTGATTCTACAGTGTAAAAGCAGACCGATGCTACTGAATAGAATCCAGCCGCGTGGTCTATTTATACTCTATGGGGATTTTCCACAATGTCTTGGGGATTCCCCATAGAATATAATTAGACCTCGCGGGAATCCAGCCCATTGTTGAACAGCCTGGGGTTGGTTTGGCAATATGGCAGGGGGACCCCTGCCCTGTGTCCCCCTGCTATAGTGCCACCCACCCCGGCTGGCTTGCCTAGTGCTGGTTATGTGAAAATCGGGGGCACCCCACGCAAATTTTTTCCCAGATTTTCATGTAACCAGCAGTAGGCTGGAAGCACTAGGGTTAATAGTGGCCGGGCGGGGGGGCCCCCCGCTTTTAAAAAAAAACCTTTTATCTATTTTTACATATTTGACAGCTGCCGGACCTCCGGCTCTATAGGCAGAACAGTGTAACAGTGATGTGTTTACCAATTACGCTGCTAGCAAGCAGGGTGTTGTATCTGGCGTGTTTGAAAGCAAACTCTCCTGTGTTTGCTTACTCGCAGCTTCATACATTTGAGACTTGTATAGCTGCAGTGGCAAACAGTTAGGAGTTTGATCTCTGGCGATATTACAAATAGCGATTTTTGACAGAAGCACAACTCTGGCGATTTTGCATGAAATCTCAGCTTCATACATCTGCGAGTTTCAACTCTCCCGAGAAAATCGCTTATTTTGCAAAAGTGCACCTTGATACATTTACCCCCTGGTCTTTTCAAAACTTCATGCATTCTCTTGATTAGCTAATTGCCTGTCAGCTCTGTCTATTTAAAGTACATGCTTCTCTACCAAGTTGCCAGATCTTCAGGTCTCCTTACCTGTTAGGAAACTGTTCTGTCTCAGGGGCGCACGGAGGATTGTCAGGGGGGGTTTCTCCCTGCCGACCGAAAAAAAACAAACATGCGCCAGCGCTTTCCTATACAGCAGCCGCGGTGCTAAGAATCGTCTGCGGCGGTGCTGTATACAATACAGCACCGCCGCGGATGCTTCTTTGACAGCGCCGCGGCTGCTGTATAGGACAGTGGCCACTTAGTTAGCGCAAGGGGGGGTTTCTAGAGACTCAGAAACCCCCCCTGCGTGCGCCACTGCGTTTGGCTCCCGTCTGCACATTGGTATCCTGTGTTACCTGTTCCATGATCAAGACCTGTGGTATTATTGCAAGAACCTCGTGCCTCATCATCGGTCCTGTTTCCAAGCTACTTGCTTTTCAGGCATCTCAGGGCATCAGTTCTCTGCAGTTCTGGTGGTAGTCACTTTACCGAAGCTGTAAAATCCGACACTACTTACCCCGGCAGGTTGAACCCGAAGACCTCATCGCTGACTGACTGAAAACAGTGACACCTTGAAACGCAGAATTTCTTCAATTGCGGCACCTGAACAATCCGGCAGCGGGCGATTCTGTCACCTTCAAGAGTCTGAATAGGATCCGACTTTGCGGTTTTGTTGCAGGAACCTCGTGCCTCATAATCAGTCCTGTTCTCAGATATTCGCTTTCTAAAGACCTCAACGCTTTGATTTACTGCCATTCATGTTACAACTCTGTCTGTTGGTTGTACCTAGCAGCAGTGCCTCATACCACCAGAGGTGCTGCTGTTCTGTTCCTGAACTCTTCTACGTGCCTGAAGGAGTTAATCTCCTTGCATTACGCCTGATTAGAACTGCACCTGTTGCACTGCTTTAAGTACCTGCCTCTAGCTGTGCTCTGTGCAGTTCATCCGTTTGTTCCTGGCTGCTGCTAACCTGCTCCTGTACTATTTGGTATATACCTGCTGGACTGAACTTCTGTGTATGACCCCTGCCTGTACCTTGGATCTTGCCTGCTTGCCTGAGACCCCGAATCGTTTGCCTGTACCTTGGACCACGCTGTTTTGCCTGTTGCCCTGACCTTTTGGACAGACTTCTGGACCTCGCTAATTTGCTTGATCTCTGCCTGGCTATTTGTATTTGTTTGTCTGATCACTGCTTTATCCCTGGACTCTGTCTGCTTTCCTGGACAGCCTTGTGCCTTCTGGACTGGGGTAAAACTTATAATACCTGTTTCTGCCATTTTACAATACAGTCTCCTTAGGAACCTGTTCTTATCAGTGGATCTGAGTATTCTTTGTTTGTGTATTTACCTGAATAAAGACACTTTGCTTTACACTTCTGTTGCTCTTCGTGAATACACTGGGATTCATAACAATTCACCTGAACCTCTGCATTTATCATCCAGCAGTCCTGCTCCACTCCACGGTTCCATCTCACCCTGCTCTAATCCCCATTAGAGGACCGCGACCTGTGGCTAGAGAGTAGCTAAGTCCATATTCCCTTGCGGGGATCCCTGATGAATACCTCTCTACCGTTAGACTCCGCACCTCTCTGGGGGTAAGTTTATCTAGAGCGGGGTTCTTAGGCCTATTTCAAACTCATGCTCTGTGACATGCTCCTACTTATAAATATTGAGATGTGCAGAGATTCTAGTAATTAAGGGCCTCCCTATTACTATTCATAATTTATAAGTAGATACAGAAGGGCACATTATTATCTTAGAGTTATCTATAGCAAGTGTTAAGTACCTCCTTTGTAATATCTATGCACCCACAGGCTACCACAAACCCTTCTATATAAAATTTATAGGTAAATTATATGCTCATCTAGACTCCCAAATAATCCTGGGAGGTGATTTTAACATCATTTCCTCCCATCTATTGAATAGGCAGAGTTCACCTCCGGGACAGCCCACAGGTATAAAGTTGGTGTTAAGTATATGGAACAACAATTAAAACTTTCAGACATATGGAGATTACATCATCCAATTGACCTGGAATATATCTATTGAAGAGATACAGATAACGAATGCCAGGGTACCAGGATTAGCTTGAAAGCGTTTGATGCTGGATAGCAGGAACAATTGAAGAGATACACATACCAGATGTCAGGATGCCTAGATTAATTTAGCAGCATATGGCAATGGATACCAGTAACAATGTGAAGAGCTACCGATACACGAAGGCAAGATACTAGGATACCATGATTCAGGAGCATAGGGTGCCAAATAATGTGCAATTACTCAGGTCACAGGACAAGAAGATCTGGCACTCTCTGAAAGTTTCAGTGTCTTAAATAGTTGGAGGCGATTAGAGGGAGCAATAACTAATCAGCCTATGGCTGAAAATCAAAGGAGATAAAAGATGAGTCTGCGCATGCGCAGACCTGAATCCATATGGCACCCTCTATCAGAACGGGGAAGGCCAGGTAAGCGTTCCGGATCCTGGTAAGCAAGCCGGAGGGTCCGGCGTGTGACAGTACCTTCCCTTTTAAACATGGGCACTGGACACCTTACACTGGGTTTGTTGGAACTTAAAATTAAATTTCTTTAGAAGGGCAGGAGCATGAATATCTGAGGTGTCAGCCCAAGACTGTTCTTCAAGACTAAAGCACTTTCAATCCATTTGGAATTGAGGATTTGTTTTACCTCAGACTCATTCCCTGGTTGGGTACTGATTTCAGAACGGGGAAAGAGGAGGAAGAGAAGTGATAACAAGTGGTTTCTATAAAGAAATATGAAAAGTATTTGAAATACGAAGTGAAGGTGGAAGTTTTAATTTGAAGGACACTGGTTTGATCACTTGAAGAATCTTAATGGGTCCAATGTATCTGAGCGTAAATAATGGAGAATGGAGTAGCAGAGGACGACTTGTGGAAAAGGTTATTATGTGCAAATTCGGTCAGGGAAGAAGATCTGACCAGCCATCTTGATTGGAAGAGGTGTAAATCCTGATGAAGGTTTCCAGGTGTTGATTCAATCTTTCAGTTTGACCATTTGATTGGGAAACTTATGCACAGAAGAAAAATTAATATAGATAATAAGGCACTTACAAAGAGATCTCCAAAACTTAGAGCCAAATTGAACTCCCCAAGATGATCCAATATGAAGACCACACAGAGTAGGGTAAATGAAACAGCGTGTCTTTATTTTGAACACAGGTCACACAGGTATAAACTAGATACAATCAATGGTAAAGTAGTTAGCACAAGTCCATAGAAACTGCAAGATCAGGATACCAGGATTATCAGGTTTAGCTGCAGAAGCGGGAGACACTGGATACTAGGCACAATTTGAGAACTGTAGGAACAGGATACCAGGATTACCAGGTTTAGCTCAGGATCAGGAGAGATGATACCAGGCACCAATGGAGAACTGCAAGTAAAGGATACTGGAATCTTCAGATTTAGCTGAGCAGCTGGAAGTACTGGATACTACGGAAGAATCATCATCATCACCATTTATTTATATTGGACAGAAGGAAGGTCAGGCAAGCCAGGGTCAGAAGCCGGAGATCCACAACAGTACCACGGAAAAAACAGAAGCAAAGTCATACAAAGCCGAAGTCAGGGTCACTGAAAAGGTGTAATACGATGAGACAAACAGGAGTCAGATACCAGGAGACAAATCAGGACCAGTTTACAAGAGTTTCTCAGAGAGACCAGGAGTAACAAACAATTGAACTGGCACCAGTCTGTTGGAAAAGGCAGTCTTTAAAATGCCAGACACAAGTGATAAGGATCTTAAACGGTCAAGGCAGCATCAAAAGTGGAGGTGATGTACTGCTGACAGAGGCAGAACATAACAGTACCCCCCGTTTATGAGCGAATACCAGACGCTCAACAAAGTCTCAAAATTTAGGCTTTTCTCTTTTTTTATGTTTGTTCTTTTTCTCAGGAACCTTATGATCTGAGGAGGGCACCAGAAAAGCAGATTTCTCAAGAAATGTGAGGACTGGAGATGAGAAAAACTTTGTAATAACTGCATGATTAAAAGCACCTGCAGTATGGGATCTTTTGAGTCTATGAGGTAACATGCCCACATTCTTCTCTAAAACACCTAATTAAGGATGCAATTGATTCCTGCCAAGTGGTGTCAGAAGGATCTGCCAATTGACCTGCACATTGATGCATCCATGCCACAAATTGAGTAATGTGTCATATAATGTCAAATATAATTGACTGGTCCTTGCAGGGTTGATCAATAGCAGACATCGATGACACTTCAGGCTCTGAAGCCAGGGAAATACAGTACTCAGGCCCGGACTGGGCAGCAATCTCTGGACACTCAAGCTGGGCAGCAGTCTGAGAGGAGTCCCCGAATGGGATGGCATGGCCAGAGTCCCAGACTTGGATGGCAGGGCAGAAGTCTCTGCCTGGGACAGCAGGGCAGGAAAGATTGAGTTTGGATGGAGCAGATAGCTCCAATTCAGACTGAGCATGTATCCTAGAGGGCTCGGGCTGAGCATGTATCCTAGAGGGATTGAGCTGAGCATGTGTCCTAAGGGGCTCGGGATGAGCACGTATCCTAGGGAGCTCAGGCTGAGCACATATCCTAAGGGGCTCGGGCTGATCACGTATCCTAGGGGGCTCGAGCTTAGCATGTTTCCTAGGGGGCTCGGACTGAGCACGTATCCTAGGAGGCTCGGACTGAGCACGTATCCTAGGAGGCTCGGACTGAGCATGTTTTGTAGGAGGCTCTGACTAAGGATGTATCCTAGGAGCTCAGACTGAGAACGTATCTTGGGGGCTTATACTGAGCACATATCCTAGGGGGCTTGGACTGAGCATTCAACTATGAAAGCTATGATTGAGCACATATGTTAGAAGGCCTGAGATGGGCAGACTTGGCAAGAGGTCTGGACTAGGCACACAACTAGAAAGGGCCTGGGCTGACCAGCATCGTGAGGCATCTCTGAACTGTAAACCTAGCTCAAAGCATGGGAGAGGGCGTCAGTTTTCTTATTTTTGTGGCCTGAAAGTGATGTGAAGATCAAACCGAGAGAAGAATAGAGACCAACAAACCTGACTAGGATGTAGACATTCGGCGGTTTGAAGATGCAACAGATTCTTGTGGTTCGTGAATATGGTTGCGGAACTGGGAACACACTAGAATATATCTCCATTCAAAAAGGACTAGTTTTATGGCTAGAAGTTCTTTGTCAGTGATAGTGTAGTTATTTTCAGCAGGAAGGAATTAACAGGGGAAAAAAACACGGATGAAACTTTCCTGAAGGTGGAGCCTGAAAGTGTACTGCTCGTAACCCAACAGAAGTGGCATCATCCTCCAAAAAGAAGGGCAAGGTGGTGTCCAAATGTTTGAAAGTGGGCTGCTTTGAGGGACCTGAAGGCTTTGGATGCTGCCGTGTAACAATTTTTGGTGTCTGTTCCCTTGCGCGTTAGATCAACGATAGGAGCAACAAGTGTGGAATAGCCTTGAATGAGCTGCCTGCAATAGTTGGCAAAGCTAATAAATTATTGGGTAGGCTTAAGGCCAACAGGTTGCAGGGATTCAAGAACAGCACAGACTTTCTCTGGTTCCATCTGTAAATCAGAGCAAGAGACAATGTAACCAAAGAAGGGCATCTGGGTGGACTCGAAGGAGCACTTCTCCAGTTTACAGTAAAGGTGATTCTGACATAGGCTAGAAAGGACTCCAGAGACTTAATAGGCGGTGAGAGGCATGGTTTTTTGTGAAGATCAAACTACCTAACAGCAAGAGAGGAAATCCCTGATGAATTATTTAACAAAGCTTTGGAAGACAGCTGGAAAATTACAAAGGCTAAATTGCATCACTAAGTACTCGTAGGGGTCATCTTTAGTATTAAAAGCGGTTTTTCCACTCTTCCCCATCACGAATAAGAATCAAGTTGTAGGCTCCATGAAGATCTAGTTTGGAGAAAAGCCATGGCCCTTGATATTTTTATGAACGTTTTGTCGCTATCCAATAATGATTGTCGAATCTCGATTTGTGTTTCCAACGCACAAAGATTTATTCTCAAAAAGTAGCAGTATATATATCTAAGCGAAATAATAGTAAGTACAGCCGTTACTTATCGCAGGCGCTCTGGATCCAGTGAACAGTCATTCAGTACTGAAGTCTGTGGTCTAGGTGACTGACCACTAAATGAAGAGTTGCTGCTTATATGCAAACAGAGATACAGTAAAACAATGCAAAGGTGTGGCTTGCTTCTATTGGTCCAGGCATCAGGAGGGTCCAGGGGGTTGCAGATCATAGGCTAGTTTAAGCTCAGGAATCCAAAGGAGGGGGTCATCTCTCCAGGGGATGAGCTCTGATCTTCCCGCCAAGATTACTAATTCTAATAGTCCATAATTCCTTAACATTAATAACTTGCGTATGCACTCTGCGATCCCTTCACATAGTGAACCGGACAGAGGCAAATGTGAAGGGGATTAGTTTGATACCACACATGGCATGATTCCTTCAACGTGTACCATATGTTTTACTGATATGCATATAACTCATGATATTACACATAAATACTACTATATTTCGACATAAATGACTATGTGTTGCAACTACCATTAATGTGTTCTATTTTACAAGTGTGCGTGTTTGTGCGAATGTATGTAAAAGACTAAATACTGTTGTTGCCACGTGTTGCAGCTGCGTACGCCATTCAACGCCGTAGCGTGCCCTTTCACGCCATAGCGTACCGTACGCATCTTTTCAAACAAAGTAAACCAAGTTTGCTCGATTTTAATTGATATGACTTTATCCAATTTGCTGACTTCGACAGCTCCACCCTTTGATAGAGTAATAAACTATCACCTAATCACCGTTTCAAGTTCAGGGTTATACAACACTTCTTCACGTACCATGATCTCGGTATCTTGCACCACCCTTTCAGTCTCGTTCTCAGTGTTTCTCCTAGAAGACTGTTTTCCACACTTTAACACAGTAGGAACACATTTCACACATAAACCAATTGCTAAGATGACACCCAGTATAAGGAGAAGGAGCTTACCTACACTAGCAACCATTTCCTGTATCCACTCCCCCAGACCAGAGAACCATTTCACAGGGTTCAACCATGAGAACCAACCTACCACCTTTTCCCCGACCTCATATAACAAAGAATTATGGTTCCTTCGAAATTCCCATTTCAGTTGCAGAATTTCAACCATCTTCCGGTCTATAACCTCCTTAGGGTCATCCGTATTATTGGTAATGTACGTGCAACATTTGACACTGGGTGGCCAGTGTCACACAGTACCCACCAGTAATAGAGGTGAGATAATTTAGTACCAGTCTATGTTGCACCAACTCCTTCTTGTATGCTTGTAGCTCCCTTCCAGTATACCTGAAAGTGTCATCATACATCTCGTTGATATAGTCTGTTAATTTAGCTAGGTCTTGGATATATTTAAAGATTAATGTTCCCCGTGCGGTCCTGGTGAGATCTAGAGCAACTATAACTTGAAACCCAGCGGTTTCACTAATCAATTTTGTAGCTATGGGCTCCTCACCAGGAATCATATTTCTCTTGCCACGGTGTTCATACTGTGTGTGTATGTATGGTGGTGATGTAGTCTTGTGAATACCAACCATTTCTTCATGAGTAATAGTCATCATTTCAGGAACCAGTTTAGCTAAGAAACACAAGCCCTTGGAACTCAGAGTCACCCAGGAATAAGCTTCCCTCCCACAAACAAAGTACACATCATCAGGGAGAACATAAGGAACAGTATGTCCATTAATAATATCACACAGAGTTTCGATAAAACTACCCATGCCTAGTGTCTCTATTTGCTCAAGACACGTGTCAGCATGGATAACATTCTTACAATTATCTATAGAGACTTTTCCAATGGATACTTTCTTATGTTTGGTTACACGCCCTAATTTATGACTTCCATCAACATTCCTGCTTATTGGTGGCCTCAGTCTCCCTCCAAAATGAGCGTGGCGAGCCATTGTCTGATCTGATAGGTCAGCTTCCCAATTCTCCAGATGCTTTGCATGAGAGATATTTAGACACAGCAAAGATCTGTCTACCGAGTATTGTCAAAGCGTTAGACTAGGGGACCTAGTGTTATTGTACCTCCCCTCTATGGGCCTCCCATCCCTCAATTCGAGTACTTCGGAGATGTTCAATGGGAATGGCACTAGTCCTATGTTATGCTGCCCCAGCACTCGGTTTGGTTTAGCACCTTACCCACCAGGGAGTGATAATCCTCCAAAGGATGCCCGCCCACATTCAGATTACCGGTGGACTGACATCGCTGGATGCATCTCTCTTCAACTAGGGAGTCACAGAAATTGCAGATACAATACTCATCAGACAATAGCCCCTCACACTGTCTCCGAGTTCCCGAGCTAGCAGACCTTTTCATAATCCATGGACCAAGCTTAATAATGGACTGCTCTGGGTATTCTAATAACTTTTCCTCGATTTCCATTTCATCCGTATCACTGCCAGAACCTTCCTCTGTCCTCCATCCTCCTTCACAAAAATAGAATGTCCTAGAAAAAGTAAAAACAAGGAAAATCCTGGAACAAAAGAAAAACAAAAACCGCCACTCCATAGCTGGAAAGATAGTTCAGATGCAATGTCTCTGGCTCAGGTGTCTTGACTGCGGGCCTTAGGTCTCCCGGAACAGATTTACGAGTGACAGATCTGTGTCGTCGGTCTCAGTTTTATCTTGCACTTTCTCCGGGTTATTGACTCTCCTGCAGTGGGTGGAATGGACCCAAGTGTCTCTCTCTGCAACCTTCAGTGATGCAGTACTGGTCAGCAGCACTTGGTACGGGCCTTCCCAACGGTCTGTTAAACAACCTGAACGTAAGAAATTACGGATCATAACATAGTCCCCAGGTTCAACATCATGACAATTCGTTTCTGGCATACCAGGTGACAGCATTTTTAGTTTTTGTTGTTGTTTCAGCTGTCTGCTCATTTTTACAAGATATTGCACAGTCACTTCATTATTACACTTTAAGTCGTCTTGCGGACTCACGATCAAATGAGGTTGTCGTCCGAACAGTATCTCAAAGGGGGAAAGATTAAGAGGAGGTCTAGGAGTGGTTTGAATGCTATGGAGGACTAGTGGCAAAGCTTCAGGCCATGCCAACCCAGTTTCAGCCATTATTTTACCAAGCTTGTTCTTTATAGTACCATTTACTCTTTCCACCTTAGCACTGGCTTGTGGTCGGTAAGGGGTGTGAAGTCTGCTACTGATTCCCATGAGCTTACACATATTCTGGAAGATATCACCAGTAAAGTGGGTACCCCTATCACTTTCAATGATTCTAGGGATACCGAACCTACACACAAAATGTTGTACAATTTTCTTTGCAGTGAACACAGCAGTATTAGTGGCTGCCGGATATGCTTCTACCCAACCGGAAAACACATCAATACACACTAACACATACTTTAGATTCCTGCACGGTGGTAATTGGATATAGTCAATTTGTATTACCTGGAAAGGTCCGTCTGTAGGAGGGATGTGGGATGGCTCAGTTGGAATAGTTTTCCCAACATTTTTCCTCAAACAAGTAAGACATGACATTGCCTTCTTACCAGCCTGAGAGGAAAATCCAGGAGCACACCAGTATGCTCTCACCAGTTTGCACATACATTCTTTACCTAGGTGAGTCAGACCGTGTGCTGCTTCAGCCAGGCTTGGATAGTACATTCGGGGAGCTACAGGCTTACCTTGTCCATCCCTCCAGAGTCCTGAGGACCCTTGACCACATGCCTTCGCCTTCCAGACCGCCTTTTCTTGCAGGGAACACAAATCTTGCATTTCAATTAATTTCTGCATGTCTAATGTCTGAAAAACCATCATAGTCTCGGTCGATGCAGTCATAGGTTGCCCTGCTGCCCATTTAGCAGCTTTGTCTGCCCTGTTGTTGCCCAATGACACTGGGTCTTCTTCAAAGGTATGGGCTTTGCACTTTATGACGGCTACTGTTCTGGGTAACTGTATCGCAGTCAGAAGTCCTTTTATGTGTTGTGAGTGTGCCACTGGTGTACCTGCTGCTGTCGTAAAGTTTCTAAGACGCAAAAGGGCCCCAAAATCGTGCACTACCCCGAAGGCGTACCTAGAGTCAGTATATATATTGGCTGATTTACCCTCTGCCAACTCACACGCTCTCCTTAATGCTACTAGTTCCACCACTTGGGCTGAGTGAGGTGGGCCAAGGGGTTCAGCTTCTACCACATCCTGATCATCTACCACAGCGTAACCAGTACATAGCTCTCCCGTCTCTGTCTGTCTTTGACAACTCCCGTCTGTATAAAATGTAAAATCTACATTTTCTAAGGGGGTGTCACGTATGTCGGGCCTTGCAGTAAAGGTCTGGTTCAGGTGTTCCATACAATCATGCGTGTCAGTACTCTTGCTTAACTCATCATCAACCAGGGTTTCCTCACCTCCCACCCTTTGTGTCTCTAGAGACACATATGAAAGGTATGTAGCTGGATTTAAGGTGCTACATCGTTTGATGGTGATGTTTGAGGGTGCCATCAGGGCTAGTTCCCACTTTGTGAATCTAGCTGAAGAAACATGTCTGGTTTGGGCTGAATTTAACAGAGCTGATACAGCATGGGGTGTATAGACAGTTGAATTATGTCCTAATACTACGTCTTCGCTTTTACTTACCAGAAGAGCAGTTGCTGCTACACTTCTGAGACATGTTGGGAGTGATCTTGCCACAGTGTCCAATTGTGCACTGTAGTATGCTACCGGTCTGCTAGCGTCGCCATGTTTCTGTGTGAGGACACCTGCTGCACAACCATCAGCTTCCGTACAGTATAGCTCAAAAGGCTTTTCATAATCAGGTATTCCCAATGCAGGTGCTCTAGTCAGACTATCTTTAAGATTAAAGAACGCTTGCTCTGACTCTTCTGTGTGTACAACACGTTCTGGTTTTGAGGAAGAGACTAGCTCCTGCAATGGTAATGCCAGAATAGAAAAACCTGGGATCCAGGATCTACAGTATCCACACATCCCCAGGAAGGTACGAATCTGCTTCTGGCTCTGCGGCAGAGTCATGTGTTGTATAGCCTCAATCCTGTCGGTTGTCAGGTGTCTTAGCCCCTTGGTGAGGCAGTGTCCTAAGTATTTGACCTTAGTCTGACATGGCTGTAATTTATCCTTTGCCACCTTGTGCCCTGTTTGTGAGAGATGGAGCAACAACAATTTAGTATCATGTAAACATGACGTAAAAGAATCAGAGCACAGCAACAAATCGTCCACATATTGAATTAGAACAGACCCATTGCGGGGTTGAAAGGATTGCAAACAGTCATGTAAGACTTGGGAGAAAATACTTGGGCTGTCAATGAACCCCTGGGGTAGTCTGCTCCATGTGTATTGCAATCCCCGGTAGGAGAATGCAAATAGGTATTGACAGTCAGAGTGAAGAGGGACTGAGAAGAAAGCAGAACATAGGTCAATGACAGTAAAATGACTAGCAGACGGTGGAATCTGCATGAGGATGACAGCTGGATTCAGCACTACGGGGAATTGGCTCTCAACAACTTTATTAATTCCCCTTAAGTCCTGGACTAATCTATAGCCCCTCCCCCCACTCTATATGACACATCCCATTTTACATAACAAGTCTCTCCCTAGCAAGTTAGTAGGAGCTGCTGCAGGCAAGAGAAACAAATGTTTAGTATGCAGGGGCCCGATAGTAACTTCAGCGGGTTTAGTTAGAGGATAATGTAACACTCTTCCCGTTACCCCCATAGCTGGAATAGTTTTACTGGTCACCTGTAGATTAAAAGGAGAGGTTATCACAGATCTGGCCACCCCTGTATCTACAAGAAAAGTTTGCTTCCTACCAGCTAGGTCAACTATCATTGTTGGTTCTTCTCTCAGACTCTCAGTTAACCTCACTGGCTGTAGACTACAGGTATGACCTGACCCCTAGTGCTGACTATTGCTTTCCCGCGCAGCATTTGCTGATATAACATGCGCGGGCAGATATGAGTCTTCTAGTCTATGTGAATCCCTCCTTGGAGGATATCTATGTGACCCTTCATTAGACTTATGTCTTCCCTTTGTAGAATCTTTCCTCATATGTCCTTCCTGGTTGCAATTATAACATCTCAACATTCTGCGTTTCCTGTCATGTGGGTTATATGCTGGTGGTCGTGTATGCATTCCCTCTAATGCTTGTATACTCACTGTCATCAACTTGTCACTCTTTTCTTCCCTTTTTCTAAAAATATTTTTGTCATGTTCCACAGTAATCTCTCTAAGAGAATCTACCGTGCTGCCCCTCCAACCAGGTGTTGAGGTTTGTACTCTTGTCTTTAGGTTTTCCTTTAAACCATCCATCAGTACTGTTGCTGCTACTTCCCTATGATGTGGGTTCTCCCTTATATCTGATACCACAGTAAACTGTGTCATTGATGCAAGAGCTCTACCAAAATAGTCCGCTGCAGTTTCACTATCTTTTTGTTTTATGGTGAAAATCTTACTCCAGTTTACCACTACTGGAAAATAGATGGCTAAATGTTTGACAATTTGTTCTATATTTTCTTGATTTATCTCATCCATCAAGGTGTCATCTTCCTCCAACAAACAATCTTTAATAAATTTTTGTATGTCAGTATTGGGAGGAAGACACGATCTCAACACTACACGCCAATCCTTATTGGTTGGTTCGTGGGGCATTTCCTAAATCTTTAACAAATTTCTGACACTTAGCCAACTCTTTTCTAGGATCTGGGAATTCAGTCATAATAGAACGTAATTCTGATCTAGTCCAGGGACAATGCATTGTAACATTCTTTAAAGGAACTACACCATCCTTGTCCGCCTTCCCATTGGGAACTGATAATGTGCAGACTGGATACGCACCAACTGGTTCACTGTCTTCAGAAGACACTACAGAATTTGCTGTTTCAGTATTTTGAATGCTATCACTCCTAGTGGTCACACTACTCTCACCTATCTCAGCCATTGCTCCTTTCCCATACTTACGCTGAACCTCTAGCATATTAACAGCATGAGCAATGGCTGAAATTACAGTGGGTTCATCTTCATCTTCTGATACACTTGTTTTAAACTGACTTAAAACAGGATATAACTTAGCAATTTCTCTTTTTTCAGTTTTAATAACGGCTGTACTTACCCCTCCCGCCACATAAGGTGGCGGGGGCGCGCTTGCGCTGAGTTCGCCATGCTTCTCAACGGCTACTTCCGCCGCACGCTTTTCGCCACGCCTACTTCCGCTGTGCATTCGCTGCTCTGCCACGTGTTAACTTCCATTTGCCACAATTTCAAACAATCATTATTTTTATTCCTCACTTTCGTTGACTTAATCAACCATACTTTATCTTTTACAGTATTTAGTACCTCTGCATTAAAACTCCCTATTGTTGAGAAAAGCCTATCACAATCTTTGGTCATCTTGACCCACGTGTCGCAATACGCAGTTGCGTATGCACCATATTTCTTACACATGAGAAATTTCGCTGAACCAATAGGCCCTTCCTTAGGCAATACCTTGGCCTTCTCTAGCGTTTGCTTAGCACCCATGTTGAAAAATAGGGTCCCAGAAATATCACAATATCCTGCCACAAAATAGGGTTCCAGCAATAACACAATATCCTGCCACTAATTTCAACACTACCGCTAGAGATATTTTACCGGCCCGTGGACGTATTTGCTACAAGCCGCGTCCACTCGCTTCCTCTCGTATTAAATGAGGACCCCTAATACAGAAATATCAATGCGGACTAAAGGGTTATCAGCTCCTCGATCACCCCTGACTCTCCAACAAAATCTGTTGAGTTTATAACAACTGGCAGAATCCGGTAAAGTCAATTACCAGCCTTACCAACGTAATTCTTCCCCGTTACTCCTTAGTCACAATCACGGCTTTCCTTGCCGTGCGGTGCAATCGCAACGCTTGAAGCTAATCCGTAAGCGATGCGATTACCCTTGGGTGCACGTTGCGAAAACTCATTCAGTTTCCGCCCCTGGTATACCTGCCTCTTATACCGTAAACCAGTTGGGCACCTGCCTCGTCAGACAGCAACTGACACTCTATTCAACAATAGATCAAACCTCAGTGTATTTAAAGTCACCAAAAGTTCCCAACAATAGTAATAATGTCCCAGAGGTTTTAACAAGTAATTATACTATGCATGTATAACAACTATCAAAACGATTGTTTAACCATGTGGAAAATCTACCGGAAGTTTGCATACGCAAAGCAGGAAGTTACACATACGCTAAGCAATGCAATACAGTTAAAACGCACAATGACAGTCAAAAGAAACAGTTTTCTCTTTTGTCCCTAGGTTCAGTTAGCGTACCTTAGATAATGCAAAACGGACATTTGGTTTCACAACACAGAGTAAAATTCAGGTTTTGAACACATTGCGTTCTTATCCCTATATCGCGCGTCTCCACCCTTTTTTGCGGAACCGAAATCCGTTGGTCTTGCGTATCGTCCGGCAACGAAACCTTCAAACTCACGAGCCCCCAAATTGTTATGAGCATTTTGTCGCTATCCAATAACGATTGTCGAATCTCGATTTGTGTTTCCAACGCACAAAGATTTATTCTCAAAAAGTAGCAGTATAAATATCTAAGCGAAATAATAGTAAGTACAGCCGTTACTTATCGCAGGCGCTCTGGATCCAGTGAACAGTCATTCAGTCCTGAAGTCTGTGGTCTAGGTGACTGACCACTAGATGAAGAGTTGCTGCTTATATGCAAACAGAGATACAGTAAAACAATGCAAAGGTGTGGCTTGCTTCTATTGGTCCAGGCATCAGGAGGGTCCAGGGGGTTGCAGATCATAGGTTAGTTTAAGCTCAGGAATCCAAAGGAGG
This sequence comes from Mixophyes fleayi, assembly GCF_038048845.1. Lineage (NCBI taxonomy): Eukaryota > Metazoa > Chordata > Amphibia > Anura > Limnodynastidae > Mixophyes > Mixophyes fleayi. The sequence goes on along the minus strand of NW_027445882.1, from coordinate 834,361 downwards.
GGGTCATCTCTCCAGGGGATGAGCTCTGATCTTCCCGCCAAGATTACTATTTCTAATAGTCCATAATTCCTTAACATTAATAACTTGCGTATGCGCTCTGCGATCCCTTCACAGAGTGAACCTGACAGAGGCAAATGTGAAGGGGATTAGTTTGATACCACACATGGCATGATTCCTTCAACGTGTACCATATGTTTTACTGATATGCATATAACTCATAATATTACACATAAATACTACTATATTTCGACATAAATGACTATGTGTTGCAACTACCATTAATGTGTACTATTTTACAAGTGTGCGTGTTTGTGGGAATGTATGTAAAAGACTAAATACTGTTGTTGCCACGTGTTGCAGCTGCGTACGTCCTTCCACACCGTAGCGTGCCCTTTCACGCCGTAGCGTACCGTACGCATCTTTTTAAACAAAGACAACCAAGTTTGCTCGATTTTAATTGAAAGGACTTTATCCAATTTGCTGACTTCGACAATATGATTAAACAATTCAGTAACTAGGGGGATGGGATAGCATTTTTTAACAGTGATAGCATTTAGGCCTTGGTAGTCTATGCATAGGCATAAGGTTCCATACTTTCTTTTTCAATATCCACCTGCACCAGCAAAGCCCCGTCCACAAAACCCTGAACCATAGGGGGCGTGGCTTGGCAGCCATAGCGTGCGGCAGCAAGAGAGGAGAGCTCCGTAAGCTTGAAGGCATAAAATTGTGCTGGCGACGGCTGAGAAGCCTATCTCTACCTCACAAAGGTTAGATTTTTTGTGGGGAACACAGACGGCTCCTTTGGGCACCATTCACTGATTTCAGCCCCTCACTTTGGGCACTCTCCCCTACCCGGCACTACCTGACTGTAACTGGCGGGACAAGCGCTTAAGGAAAGCGGCACTAATTGATACCTGCTGGCTTTTCGTGTGTCACGGAGGATGGGCGGTGTTCTGGAGGTGTTTCCGCTTCGGCCGAAGTGGGGACTGTGAAGATAATAGCCGCATCTGAAAATCCGCGCGGGAAGCGCCGGAAAACCGGAAGTGCGGTCCACCATCGCCTAGTTAAACCCTAACACACACAGAAATAACGTTTACAGCGCCCTCTCGCGGGATAACAATTTTGGAAGCTCCCTCTGGCAGAACATGCTTAGGAGTACCTAGCACCTCCTAAAACATCATTGCTGCTAACGCCGGAGTAACCGGATCTGCACCCCCTGCGGATCTGTGAGCCTCTTACCTGTGAGTGGTGCTGAAGAACTTGGCTGTAACCGAGATTGGGCTATTCAGGCAGCCCTGGACTCCATTATCGGGCTTCTCTTCTGGCCGTGAGTAGATTATGTATGGAGCTGCTGTATAATTCAGTCTTTCTGTTATTGGGCCTGCACTGCCATCTAGTGGCCAAACAGTAATACTTCAGCTGTAGTGAGCTTAACAAAAGCAAGTGGCACTACACCTATTCAAAAATTTTAAAACAGCACCTTCCAATTTGGATTGGGCACCTGCCCTCCGGTCATGTCCGTATAATTAAAAATATCTGACCCGGCCCATCCGGAAACACTCCCTTTTTTTGTCCACAAATCCCACGTGGTGTTCTGTTACTAATTATGCATAAGAATATATCCAGAGGCAAGAAGGGGATACAGACGGGAATCCTTCAACACATGACAAGACAGGATTCTCCCGCGCACACCACCTCTCCCCCCTCATCTCCTCAAGCCTCATCGGGTAACCCGACCAATTCCGCAGATGCTCTGGCTTCTATTCAGGCCATGATGGTTTCTCTTCAGAACACTTTCACAATTGAATTTCAAAAGCTGTCGGCGGATCTCCGAGGCGAAATTGCGCAACTGTCTAAACGTACTGCATCTATTGAACACAAAGTGGACTTAAACTCCAAAGTGATACAAGAAACGAAGCAAGATATTGACTATCTTAACAAAGAGTTGTTGTTCTATAAAGACAAAACAGAGGATCTTGAAAATAGAGAACGTCGGAACAATCTTCGGATTCGAAACATCCCGGAATCGGTGGACCACCAACAACTAGAACCATACCTGGTCCGTCTATTTCAAGTGCTAGTCCCTGATCTTTCAGACCAAGATATATGTATCGAACGTGCTCATAAGGCCTTACGTCCCAGATCTAAAGATACCGATCCGCCTAGGGAAGTTGTCCTCAAATTCTTGTCCTTTAAAGTCAAGGATAGCATAACTGCAGCAAGTAGGAACTCTCCCTATATTCTATTTGAAGATTCCAAGGTTCAAATCTTTCAGGATCTGGTTCCATCTACAATTATGAAACGCATAGATCTAAGGGAAGTCACAAGAACTTTGCATGACCATGGATATAAATACAAGTGGGGCTTCCCTTTTCATCTAATTGTAGATGCAGGAGGACGCCAAATCACCGTAAGGGATCCTATCAAGGGTAAAGGCCTTCTACGGAAACTCGAATTGAGCCGTCCGGCCTCGGACCCGGCCTCTCATCAGTGATAGTAGAGCTTCATTTCTTTTCTATAGAGAGACCTTTCTGAATGTCAGTCTTTTGGAATGAGGCTCGAGCTTCTACGTCTTTTTGGCATTGGTTTCGGATTCACCAGCCGCACTGGGACATCCCGGGCAAGTAATCTTGGATTTAGCACTTCAGCTGAGAGGAACTTTGTGTACCTAATTTGCAGTGTTTAATTACGTGTTGCAGTCCAGTTCGTTTTTTTCACAAGTTTGACATGCATAATGTATCGTTTACATATTTACTAGTCCCTGATGTTGCTGCATGCCTAGTGCTTCCATGCTTTGGTTACTTATTGGTTTTTTTGTTTTTTTACCTGTTCCTTAAAATAGCCAGTCACAGCTTGGGCGCAAGCTTACTCCAGAATTGACATGATAATGGGATTTAGTAAGTTTATACAACTCCTCACACGCACAGATATACTCCCCAGCCCTTGGTCAGAACACTCGGTAATTAAAGCTTCATTTGATCTCATGAATAAATCTAAAAGCAATTCATCTTGGAGATTAAATGAGTCTTTGCTTAAACTGCCCCTGTTTAAAGAACAGATGGGTTCTCACCTTCAAGAATATTTTGATCTTAACCTGACTCCTGACTCCTCTCTTTCCACGGTTTGGGAGGCACACAAATCAGTCATTAGAGGGGCTATTATAAAATTTGACTCTTTCCACAAAAAACAACAAACCTTGAAACTGAATTCTCTCACGGCCCAACTGCAACAGCTCGAGGATGCCCACAAACAAAACCATTCAAATGTAGTTTATAAGCAAATTCTCTCTATCAGGGGTGAAATTCAGTCATTCTTGGCAGAAAAGACTGAACGAGCCCTTCGGTGGCTCAATCAAAAATTCTATGAGAAAAGCAACAAATCTGACACTATGTTAGCAAATAAATTGAGAGCCAAACGTGCAGCACGGGCAATCATGACAATAAGAGATAAAAAGGGTGCGTTGAACTACGACCCAAAAGTCATTAATGATTCTTTCCACAGATTTTATAAAAATTTATATAACCTATATAACGAGGGGACCCCTCCACCTCCCTCACCGTCCATTATTCAGCAATTTCTAAAGACTTGTAACCTCCCAAAACTAGATGGGTCTATAGCTTCCAAATTGAATGAGGATATCACTGGAGAGGAGATTAAAATAGCCCTTTAGTCCCAAAAGGCATGCAAGGCTCCCGGTCCTGATGGTTTTACCATCTCATACTAAAAAACTTTTATCCAGATTCTGACCCCGCACTTACTCTCTACTTTCAACTCGATCCTCCGAGGGGAGAAGTTCCATAGAGACACCACACGATCAAACATTATAGTTATACCCAAATCAAACAAAGATCCCACAATCTGCGCCAACTATCGGCCCATTTCTATGCTAAACACGGATATCAAGCTATTTGGTAACATCCTGGCAAACAGGTTGAATTATCACCTATCACGGCTTATAGACCCAGATCAAGTAGGGTTTGTCCCTAACAGACAAGCCCTGGATAATACCAGGAGGACTATAGATTTGATATCTTATATAAACCAAACTAAATTTCCTTCTGTAATTTTAGCTTTAGATGCAGAAAAAGCCTTCGATAGGCTCTCTTGGCCATTCATGTTTCAAACCCTTCAAGTCTTCGGATTCTGTGGTAATTTTCTTCAAGGTATTCAAGCTCCATATCACAACCCCTTGGTGTCGACAAATGGCTTGAGTTCATCCGTGTTTGGTATTAACAATGGAACGAGACAAGGGAGCCCTCTCTCCCCTCTTATTTACGCACTATGTATTGAACCACTTGCCGCCCGGATCCGACTAAATCCGGATGTGAGGGGTATTCGGGTTGGAAGCAGAGAGTACAAAATTTTGTTGTTTGCAGATGATGTCCTGTTATAAAGTAAACAACTCCAAGTTAGAGGATCTTGCTTTACAACTTGCACCACACGCAAAGAAATTATTGGAAATTAACTTAGAGTTTCAGTGGCGGCCCTGAGCAATTCGCTATCTGGGAGTTTTTATTACATTCTCCTATGAAACTCTGTTTCAGGCTAACTATCCCCCTTTGCTATCCACAATAAAACAAGATTTTTTGACATGGGGCTCTTTTTACATTTTATGGTTCGGGAGGATCAATACTATAAAAATGAACATCTTACCTAGGTTGCTATACTTATTTCAAACCAGATTTTTTCCTGAGATCTATTCAATCTATCTGTGGCAAGTTTGTGTGGCAGGGTGGGAGACCCAGACGTAGCAGGCTCTGTTTAGCCAAATCTAAGTATAACGGGGGCCTGGGCCTTCCCTTATTTGACAAGTATTATCAGGCCACACAACTGACTCATCTCTGGAGGACTCAAAAAATGGGTAGATATTGAAGAATCGCTGTCCCCAGATATAGGTGTGCATTTTTTACTCTGGATCCCTGGGAGTATCAGACCAGCCTCAGCCTCTGTTACCCCCTCCATCCGTTTTACGCTGGAGATCTGGGACAAATTGAATAAACAATATACACTGGACCCCTATCCCTCGCCACTCACTCAGCTGTGATGACACCCTGGTTTCCCACAAGGCTGTATTAGGGCATTTGCTTACCCTTGGAGGAAAGTGGGACAAGATCGTTTCTTTCATCTGATGGGTGAGCACGCACCACATTCCTTCACAGACCTGAGTGAGAGACACTCCCTTCCAAGCAATTTGCACTTTCACTACCCACAGGTAAAAAGTTTTATCCAGGTCTAGACACAATCGTCCAAGCTACGTTTACCAACACCCTTTGAGAGGCATTGTATTTATTTCCCGGGTCGCCGTAGTTATATATCAATCCTGTACAGTTCTCTCGTGTCCTCCTCATCCCCTCTTAAGGAACCATTTGAGCGGGCATGGGAACAAGATCTTGGAGTAACTCTGGACGAGGAGGGGTGGTCGCTCATTCGATAAAAGATTTCAAAGTCTTCCATTAACACAGCCATTCGTGAAAATACATACAAGATATATTCTAGGTGGTATATGGTTCCTACGAGACTACACTCTATATTCCCCCACGCCTCAGACCTATGTTGGCGTAACTGTGGATATGTGGGTTCTTTCCTCCACATTTGGTGGGATTGCCCGCTTGTGTCCAGATTTTGGGATGAGGTAGTGTTACTGGTTCAACAGGTTACCTCAATCAAAATGCCTAAGAACCCGCTGTCGGTGTTACTGTATAAACCTATGAAAGGGATCTCGAAGTTATCAGATAAGCTTGTTCGACACATATATAATGCAGCTAAGCTACAGATAGCTAGTGATTGGAAGAAAACGACACAACCCTCTAAAGAGGCTGTTGTAAATCGTACCTGGCACACTGCTTCCATGGAATATATAACAAGTCTTCTCCATGACACAGTTCCCGCATTCCACAAAGTGTGGGGCCCTTGGTATAGTTTTAATAATAGTACTATGCCAGGCCTCTTATAAGTCTTATATGCTTTCTCCCCTCACCCTTCTTTTTCTTTCATTCCCCTCATTCATCAAGACTACCTGGGCATGTAAGGGTCACGAGCGGAGATGTACCCCCAGCTTGGAATGCCCCTTCCCCTTGTCCCCAGCTCCCTTCTCTTCTTTCCCCTAACAAAATAATTCAAAAAATATCCAGATTACCCTACTTGATATTTACTCCCAACATTACATAGTCTATCTTGGTACTGGATAAATATCTTCTATTGTTATATTTGTCCTGTAGGCCTTTAACTCTCAGCTACCATTTGGAATGTACCACATTGTGAGAGTTACATCTATGCAATTTTTGTCCTTTTTGTTTATCTTTTTTTTTTCTCCAACTTTGTGCATTTTATTTTCTTGATACTCAATTGATATCATTGATATGTATGGTTGTGCTTTATGTCTACCTGCTTTTATAAACAAAAAGTAAAAAAAAAAAAAAACCCTGAACCATATCCAGCGCAACCCCAAATGACTGATAGGATATGCTACAAAACGATGGGGGACTTTGACAAACGCGTCCGGTGAAAATGACAGGTGCTGATTCACTTGAAACTTCCCCGCTGCCTTCTTGGTAACCACACCCATTGGGAAAACCACAAAGTCCTGATAAAGTCGCTCCAAAATAGGGACCACCCATACGCCCAAATCAAATCTCCTTGTTAACTTTTTCTGGCAGAACCGTAGGGAACCTAAGTGCCAAGTTCTAATTCTTACCAGCTGAGGCCCGTACAGATCACACAATTGGCAGCCGAAACCTATGCAGAAGCCAGCAAGTAAAAACGCAGCATCCAACTTGTGTGGGTAGCATCATACTTGGCCCGAAACTCCTCCTCATAGGCCAGCAACGTACCAGACCTGGATGACATGTACATATCATGCACCATGTGCATGTTCTTTAGCATGTTTATTAGCTCCTGGGGCCGGGTCTCCAGGTAGCAAAAATATACGCTCCACTCAACCAGTTATGGTAAGCTTTTCGCCATCGTTCCCCCCAGCTAGGGCACTGGCCACCACTTTCTTGGCATGCTCAGTAATGGTGAACATGTCAACATACCGCCCCTTATAGATCATGTACCGTACAAAACCCCAGATGCCACTAAAGATCGTAGTACTCACTCAGCGCACCATATCAGCCCCCCTGGTACAGGACCCGACCTGCCTGGAGCAGAAGGCCTGTGCCATCCCTAGCCACATAATGTATTATGTGCGTATTGTCGCTAACCAATAACGATTGTCGAACCTCGATTTGTGTTTCCAACGCACAAAGATTTATTCGCAATAAGTAGAATAATATGCTCAAGCGAAGTAATAGTAAATACAGCCGTTACTTATCGTAGGCGCTCTGGATTCAGTGCAGTCATTCAATCCTGAAGTCTGGGGACAAGATGTCTGAACACTGGATGTGAAGCTGCTGCTTATATACACACAAAAATACAGTAACACAATGAAGATGGTATAGCTTGCATCTATTGGTCCAGGTCTCAGGAAGGTCCAAGGGGTTGTCATCATTGGCTAGTTCATACAAAGAAATCCAAAGGAGGGGGTCATCTCTGCAGGGGGTATGCTCTGCTCTTCCCGCCAAGATTCCTTAGTCTTAAGTAGTTCATAATTCCCTATCGTTCATAACTTGTGTATGCACTCTGCGATTCCCTCGCAGAGTGAACCAAACAGTAGGATATGTAATGAGGTTCATTATGATACCACTCATGATGTGATTCCTTCAACCTGTTCCGTGTATTTCATTAATATGCATGTAACTCTGATATAACCTATAAATACTACTATATTTCGACATAACTGACTATGTGTTGCAACTACCATTAATGTGTACTATTTTATTAGTATGCGTGTTTGTGCGAATGTATGGTAAAAGACCAATTACTGTTGCTGCCACGTGTAGTGGATGCATACGCCCTTTCACGCCGTAGCGTGCCCTTGTACGTCGTAGCATACTGTACGCATCTTTTCAGACAAAGACAACCAAGTTTGCTAGACTTTAATTGAAATGACTTTATCCAATTTGCTGACTTCGACAGCTCCACCCTTTGATAGTGTACTAAACTATCACCCAATCACCGTTTCAAGTTCAGGTTTATACAATACTTCTTCACAGACCATGATCTCGGTATCTGGTACCACCCTTTCAGTCTCTTTCTCAGTGTTACTCCTATGAGACCGTTTTCCACACTTAAACACTATAGGAACACATTTGACAACTAAACCAATTGCTAAGATGACACCCAGTATAAGGAGAAGGAGCTTACCTACACTAGCAACCATTTCCTGTACCCACTCCCCCAGACCGGAGAACCATTTCACAGGGTTCAACCACGAGAACCAACCCGCCACCTTTTCCCCGACCTCATATAACGAAGAATTATGGCTCTTTCGGAATTCCCATTTCAGCTGCACAATTTCATCCATCTTCCGGTCTATAACCTCTTTAGGGTCATCCGTATTATTAGTAATGTACGTGCAACATTTGACACCAAACTGGGTAGCTAGTGTCACACAGTACCCACCAGTAATAGAGGTGAGATAATTTAGTACCAGTCTATGTTGCACCAACTCCTTCTTGTACGCTTGTTGCTCCCTTCCAGTATACCTGAAAGTGTCATCATACATCTCGGTGATATTATCTATTAATTTAGCTAGGTCTTGGATATATTTAAAGTTTAATGTTCCCCGAGCGGTCCTGGTGAGATCTAGAGCAACCATAACTTGGAAACCAGCAGTTTCACTAATCAATTTTGTAGCTATGGGTTCCTCACCAGGGATCATATTTCTCTTGCCACGGTGTTCATACTGTGTGTGTATGTATGGTGGTGTTGTAGTCTTGTGAATACCAACCATTTCTTCATGAGTAATAGTCATGATTTCAGGAACCAGTTTAGCTAAGAAACACAAGCCCTTGGAACTCGGAGTCACCCAGGAATAAGCTTTCCTCCCACAAACAAAATACACATCAGGGAGAACATAAGGAACAGTATGCCCATGAATTATATCACACAGAGTTTTGATAAAACTACCCATGCCTAGTGTCTCCATTTGCTCTAGACACGTGTCGGCATTAATGAAATTTTTACATTTATCTGTAAAGACTTTTCCAATGGATACCTTCTTATGTTTGGTTATACGCCCTAATTTGTGACTTCCATCAACATTCCTGCCTAGTAGTGACCATGTGAGTCTCCCTCTAAAATGAGTATGGCGAGCCATTGTCTGATCTGATAGGTCAGCCTCCCAATTCTCCAGGCGCTTTGCATGAGATATGTTTAGGCACAGCAAAGATCTGCCTATGGAGTATTGTCGAAGCGTCAGACTAGGGGACCTAGTGGTATTGTACCTCCCGTCTATGGGCCTCCCACCCCTCAATTCGAGTACTTCAGATATGTTTAGAGGGAATGGCACTAGTCCTATATTTTGCTGCCCTTGCGGCACGTGAGAGCACACCCAACACTCGGTTTGGTTTAGTACCTTACCCACCAGGGAGTTATAATCCTCCAAAGGATGCCCGCCTATATTCAGAGTACTGGGGGACTGGCATCGTTGGATGCATCTCTCTTCAACTAGGGAGTCGCAAAACTTGCAGATACAATACTCATCAGACAATAGCCCCTCACACTGTCTCTGAGTTCCTGAGCTAGCAGACCTTTTCATAACCCCCGGACCAAGTTTGATAATGGGCTGTTCTGAATATCCTAATAACTTTTCTTCTGCCTCCATCTCATCCGTATCACTCCCAGAACCTTCCTCCGTCCTCCATCCTCCTTCACAAAAATAGAATGTCCTAGAAAGAGTAAAAACAAGGAAAATCCTGGAACAAAAGAAAAACAAAAACCACCACTCCATCGCTGGAAAGATAGTTCTGGGGGCAATGTCTCTGGTTCAGGTGTCTCGACTGCAGGCTTTAGGTCTCCCGGAACAAACTCACAAGTGACAGATCTACGTCGTCGGTCGTCACTTTCTCCGGATTATGGACTCTCCTGCAGTGGGTGGAATGGACCCAAGTGTCTCTCTCTGCAACCTTCAGTGATGTAGTACTGTTCAGCAGCACTTGGTAAGGGCCTTCCCAACGGTCTGTTAAACAACCTGAACGTAAGAAATTGCGGATCATAACATAGTCTCCAGGTTCAACATCATGACAGTTCGTTTTTGGCATACCAGGTGACAGCATTTTTAGTTTTTGTTGTTGTTGCTTTAGCTGTCTGCTCATTCTTATAAGATATTGTACAGTCACTTCATTATTACACTTCAAATCGTCTTGTGGACTCACGATCAAATGAGGCTGTTGTCCGAACAGTATCTCAAAGGGGGACAGATTAAGAGGAGGTCTAGGAGTGGTTCGAATGCTATGGAGGACCAATGGCAAATCCTCAGGCCATGCCAACCCAGTTTCAGCCATTATCTTACCCAGTTTGTTCTTTATAGTACCGTTTACTCTCTCCACCTTACCACTGGCTTGTGGTCGGTAAGGGTTGTGAAGTCTGCTACTGATTCCCATGAGTTTACACATATTTTGGAAGATATCACCAGTAAAATGGGTACCCCTATCACTTTCAATGATTCTAGGGATACCGAACCTACACACAAAGTCTTGTACAGTTTTCTTTGCAGTGAACACAGCAGTATTAGTGGCTGCCGGATATGCTTCTACCCAACCGGAAAACACATCAATACACACTAACACATACTTTAGATTCTTGCACGGTGGTAATTGGATATAGTCAATTTGTATTACCTGGAAAGGTCCGTCTGTAGGAGGGATGTGGGATGGCTCAGTTGGAATAGTTTTCCCAACATTTTTCCTCAAACAAGTAAGACATGACATTGCCTTCTTACCAGCCTGAGAGGAAAATCCGGGAGCACACTAGTATGCTCTCACCAGTTTGCCCATACCTTCTTTACCCAGGTGAGTCAGGCCGTGTGCTGCTTCAGCCAGGCTTGGATAGTATGTTTGGGGAGCTACATGCTTACCTTGTCCATCCCTCCAGAGTCCTGAGGACTCTTGACCACATCCCTTCGCCTTCCAGACCGCCTTTTCCTGCAGGGAACACAAATCTTGCATTTCAATTAATTTCTGCATGTCTAATGTCTGAAAAACCATCATAGTCTCGGTCGATACCGTCATAGGTTGCCCTGCTGCCCACTTAGCAGCTTCGTCTGCCCTGTTGTTGCCCAATGACACTGGGTCTTCTTCAATGGTATGGGCTTTGCACTTTATGACGGCTACTGTTCTGGGTAACTGTATCGCTGTCAGAAGTCCTTTTATGTGTTGTGAGTGTGCCACTGGTGTACCTGCTGCTGTCGTAAAGTTTCTAAGACGCCAAAGGGCCCCAAAATCGTGCACTACCCCGAAGGCGTACCTAGAGTCAGTATATATATTGGCTGATTTACCCTCTGCCAATTCACACGCTCTCCTTAGTGCTACTAGTTCCGCCACCTGGGCTGAGTGAGGTGGGCCAAGGGGTTCAGCTTCTACCACATCCTGATCGTCTACAACAGCGTAACCAGTACATAGCTCTCCTGTCTCTGTCTGTCTATGGCAACTTCCGTCTGTATAAAACGTAAAATCTACATTTTCTAAGGGGGTGTCACGTATGTCGGGCCTTGCAGTAAAGGTCTGATTCAGGTGTTGCATACAGTCATGCGTGTCAGTATTCTTGCCTAACTCATCATCAACCAGGGTCTCCTCACCTCCCACCCTTTGTGTCTCTAGAGACACATACGGAAGGTATGTAGCTGGATTTAAGGTGTTACATCGTTTGATGGTGATGTTTGAGGGTGCCATCAGAGCTAGTTCCCACTTTGTGAATCTAGCTGAAGAAACATGTCTGGTTTGGGCTGAATTTAACAGAGCTGATACAGCATGGGGTGTATAGATAGTTGAATTATGTCCTAATACTACGTCCTCGCTCTTACTTACCAGAAGGGCCGTTGCTGCTACACTTCTGAGACATGTTGGGAGTGATCTTGCCACATTGTCTAATTGTGCACTGTAGTATGCTACCGGTCTGCTAGCGTCACCATGTTTCTGTGCGAGGACACCTGCTGCACAACCATCAGCTTCTGTACAGAATAGCTCAAAAGGCTTTTCCTAATCAGGTATTCCCAATGCAGGTGCTTTAGTCAGACTGTCTTTAAGATTAAAGAACGCTTGCTCTGACTCTTCTGTGTGTACAACACGTTCTGGCTTTGAGGAAGAGACTAGCTCCTGCAATGGTAATGCCAGAATAGAAAAACCTGGGATCCAGGATCTACAGTATCCACACATCCCCAAGAAAGTACGAATCTGCTTTTGGCTCTGCGGCAGAGTCATGTGTTGTATAGCCTCAATCCTGTCGGTTGTCAGGTGTCTTAGCCCCTTAGTGAGGCAGTGTCCTAAGTATTTGACCTTAGTCTGACATGGCTGTAATTTATAATTTGCCACCTTGTGCCCTGTTTTTGAAAGATGAAGCAACAACAATTTAGTATCATGTAAGCATGACATAAATGAATCAGAGCACAACAACAAATCGTCCACATATTGAATTAGAACAGACCCATTGTGGGGTTGAAAGGATTGCAAACAGTCATGTAAGGCTTGGGAGAAAATACTGGGGCTGTCAATGAACCCCTGGGGTAGTCTGGTCCATGTGTATTGCACTCCCCTGTAGGAGAATGCAAAAAGGTATTGGCAGTCAGGGTAAAGAGGGACTGAGAAGAAAGCAGAACATAGATCAATGACAGTAAAATGACTGGCAGACGGTGGAATCTGCATGAGGATGACAGCTGGATTCGGCACTACGGGGAATTGGTTCTCAACAACTTTATTAATTCCCCTTAAGTCCTAGACTAATCTATAGCCCCTCTCCCTATTCTTCTTCACAGGGAAAATGGGACTATTTGCTGTACTGGCTGTACGAATTAAAATCCCTTGTTGTAACAGCCTCTCAATAACAGGATATAATTTCCACCTCCGGTTTTAATGGGTACTGTGGGATTTTTGGAGCTATCCTACAACTTTTTAGGTTGACCATGACAGGGGCTACGTTTGCCATCAGTCCAGTGTCCTGTCCATCTCTGGTCCATAGGGAACCTGTTATTTCCAGCAACATCCCCTTTACTTGAGATGGACTGTGTTCTATAACAGTAGAGTGTAACATTAACCTTTGAGGGGTGTCCAATATATCCTGTACCTCATGTGCGACCTTCTCGGGTATATCTAGAAACACACCATCTGAAGTACAGTATATGACACATCCCATTTTACATAGCAAGTCTCTCCCTAGCAAGTTAGTAGGAGCCGCTGCAGCCAAGAGAAACGAATGCTTAGTATGCAAAGGTCCGATAGTAACTTCAGCGGGTTTAGTTAGAGGATAATGTAACACTTTTCCCGTTACCCCCATAGCTGGAATGGTTTTACTGGTCACCTGTAGATTGAAAGGAGAGGTTATAACAGATCGGGCCGCCCCTGTATCTACAAGAAAGGTTTGTTTCCTACCAGCTATGTCAACTATCATTGTTGGTTCTTCACTCTGACTCTCAGTTAACCTCACTGGCTGTAGACTACAGGTATGACCTGACCCCTAGCGCTGACTATTGATTTCCCGTGCAGCATTTGCTGCTGTAATATGCGCAGGTAGATGTGAGTCTTCTAGTCTATGTGAATCCCTCCTTGGAGGATATCTATGTGACCCACCCCTCTGTGTATTGAGTCTTTCCTTTTTACAATCTCTCATGTAATGTCCTTCCTCGTTACAGTTGAAACACCTGATCACTTTAGGTTTCTTGTTATATGGGTTGTATGCTGGTGGTCGTGTATGCACCCCTTCTAGATCCTGTATACTTACCGTTATTAACCTATCACTTTTCTCTTCCCTTTTTCTAAAAAGGTTTTTGTCATGCTCCACAGCAGACTCCCTAAGAGAATGTACCGTGACGCCTCTCCAATTAGGTAATGTGGTTTGTATTCTCGTCTTTAAATTTTCTCTAAGGCCATCCATCAGTACTCCTACAGCTACCTCTCTGTGATGTGGGTCCTCACTTATGTTGGATATCCCAGTAAACCGTGTTATCGCTGCTATAGCTCTAGTGAAGTAATCTGCTGCTGTTTCACTATCCTTTTGTTTAATGGTGAAAATCTTACTCCAATTTACTACTACTGGAAAATAGATGGCTAAGTGTTTGACAATTTGTTTTATATTCTTTTGGTTAATCTCATCAGTCAAGGTGTCATCTTCCTCCAACAAACAATCTTCAATGAATTTTTGTATGTTAGTATTGGGAGGAAGACACGCCCTCAACACTACACGCCAATCCTTATTGGTTGGTTCGTGGGCATTTCCTAAGTCTTTAACAAATTTCTGACACTTAGCCAACTCTTTTCTAGGATCTGGGAATTCAGTCATAATGGAACGTAATTCTGATCTAGTCCAGGGACAATGCATTGTAACATTTCTTAAAGGAACTACACCATCCTTATGCGGTTTCCCATTGGGAACTGATATTGTGCGGATTGGGTACGCACCCTCTGGTACACTGACTTCAGGGGACACTACAGGATTTGCTGGTTCTAGATTTAGAACGCTTTCACTACTAGTGATCACGCTACTCTCACCTATCTCAGCCATTTTCTCATACTTGCGCTGAGCCTCTAGTACACTAACAGCATGGGCAATGGCCGAAATCACAGTGGGTTCATCTTCATTTTCAGATACACTCGATTTAAACTGGCTTAAAACAGGATACAACTTAGCAATTTTTCTATTTTCAGTTTTAACAACGGCTGTACTAAGGTGGCGGGTGCGCGCTTGCGCTGAGTTCGCCACGCTTCTCAACGGTTACATCCACCTTGCGCACGCTTTTCGCCACGCCTACTTCCGCTGTGCATTCGCTGCTCTGCCACGTGTTACCTTCCATTTGCCACAATTTTAAAAAATCATTATGTCTATTTCTCTTTTTCGTTGACTTGATCAACCATACTTTATCTTTTACAGTATTTAGTACCTCTGCATTAAAACTTCCTATTGTTGGGAAAGGCCTATCACAATCTTTGGTCATCTTGACCCACGTGTCACAATACACAGTTGCGTATGCACCATATTTCTTACACACGAGAAACCTCGCTGAACCAATAGGGCCTTCCTTAGGCAGTACACTGACCATCTCTAGCGTATGCTTAGCACCCATGTTGAACAATATACCTTCTACCCGGAACACAGACACACCGCAATGCTCTGTTCCTTCCGGCTAACAATTCAAACTCTGTTGCTACAATCACACCTAGAGATCTCTAATGCTCGGTGAACGTATTTCCTTTAGCCGCGTTCACTCGCTTTTCTCGCACCAGGCGAGGATCCCCAATACAGAAATATCACTGTGGGCCCCAAGGGCTATCAGCTCCTCGATACCCTGGCTCAACCACAAAAATCTGTTGAGTTTATTATAACTGAGAGAACAAAGTCGATACAATCAACCAGCCTTTCCAATATAATTCCTCCTAGCTGCTTCACCAATTCGCACTAAAGATGCGGTTAGATCGCACTGCCTACCAATATTAATTATTAGCAAACCTTGCGATCTATTGGTAACGCTTTGCGAAAACGCGGTTTTCGCATTTGGTATACCTGCCCTGTATACCGTCCTTCAGTTGGGCAATCCGCCTCGTCAGACAGCAACTGAGCACAATGAATAATAAACAGTGTATCTACATTACAACATCACACACTATACACCTTTTCTGCGCAGAAAATCAAAAGTTCCCAACAACAGTAATAATATCTCAGAGGCTTTCACAAGTAATTATACTATGCATGTATCATAACTATCAAAACGATTGTTTAACCACGTGGCAAATCTACCAGAAGTTTGCGTACGCACAGCAGGAAATACACATACGCTAAGCAATGCAATACAGTTAAAACGCACAATGAAAGAAAAAAGAAACAGTTTTCTCTTTTGTCCCTAGGTTCTAGTTAGCGTGCCCTAGATAATGCAAAACGGACATTCGGTTTCACAACACAGAGTAAAATTCAGGTTTTGAACACAATGCGTTCTTACCCGTTTATGACGCGTCTCCACCCTTTGTTGAGGAACCGAAATCCGTTGGTCTTGCGTATCATCGGCAACGAAACCTCCAATGCTCACGAGCCCCCAAATTGTTATGTGCGTATTGTCGCTAACCAATAACGATTGTCGAACCTTGATTTGTGTTTCCAACGCACAAAGATTTATTCGCAATAAGTAGAATAATATGCTCAAGCGAAGTAATAGTAAATACAGCCGTTACTTATCGCAGGCGCTCTGGATCCAGTGCAGTCATTCAATCCTGAAGTCTGGGGACAAGATGTCTGAACACTGGATGTGAAGCTGCTGCTTATATACACAATCAAATACAGTAACACAATGAAGATGGTATAGCTTGCATCTATTGGTCCAGGTCTCAGGAAGGTCCAAGGGGTTGTCATCATTGGCTAGTTCATACAAAGGAATCCAAAGAAGGTGGTCATCTCTGCAGGGGGTATGCTCTGCTCTTCCCGCCAAGATTCCTTAGTCTTAAGTAGTTCAGAATTCCCTATCATTCATAACTTGTGTATGCACTCTGCGATTACCTCGCAGCGTGAACCAAATAGTAGGATATGTAACGAGGTTCATTATGATACCACTCATGATGTGATTCCTTCAACCTGTTCCGCGTATTTCATTAATATGCATGTAACTCTGATATAAACTATAAATACTACTATATTTCGACATAACTGACTATGTGTTGCTGCCACGTGTAGTGGATGCGTACGCCCTTTCACGCCGTAGCGTGCCCTTGTATGTCGTAGCGTACCGTACGCATCTTTTCAGACAAAGACAACCAAGTTTGCTAGGCTTTAATTGAAATAACTTTATCCAATTTGCTGACTTCGACAAATGCTTGCGCAAACTCCTCATCAACTAGCTGGGGCAGGACCCAGAATCTGAAGACTCAGTGCTATAGCTAAGTCAACTTGAAAAAACAGGCAAAACTTCAGATAAAGAGACCATATCATGCTCACCCATCTGCCAAAAAAGAAAAGTTACTCTGAGAGTCACAGGACAGACGACCCCCATGCCGAGACATAGGCACGCCATCACGGCCCGAATCAGGGGAACCCTGAGCTGACCTACCGGAGCTCCGAAGGGCGGGCTTCGGAACAGATGGGGAATGTGACTGAAGCGTCCAGGGGTAAGCCTAAGATAGCTGCGATATCCACAGGGGAACCGCACCATACCTAAATTGCTCGGACCCCTCTGGGGAACCCCCAGCAAACCTTGAGGAGCGATGCACAAACCAATACAGCCAGGGCCCAATGGCAGGATCTGGGTCCCCTCGCATTGGCCCTACCATAGGACCATGTATCCCCTGAAGTCATAAGGCTCAGGAAGAATGAAAATCCAAATCTGGGAAGCCAGAGCGCCTTGGGGAGGGGCCCCTCGCTCCCGCGAGGCCCGGCAGAGCCACAGCACTCCCCTCTACGAACTTTCTCCCCAGGTGGCGTGGAATGGGCTGCATTCAAACCCGCAGGCCACTTGTGTGACCCGGCAACAATGTCCTGCCCCACAGGGCCAACTAAAAGTAGGCCCACCCTTATTGCCAGGCCAGAGCCACAGGGCCACGGTATCTGGCTTAGCCTGGCAGAGATCAGTGGAGGAGAGACCTACCCCCAACCTGCTGGAGAACCTAGTCCTTCCCCAATGCCTCAGCTAGGGCTCTCCATTACAACCAGGTGGTAGGGTGAGAAAAAAAGAAATGGAAAAATGTTGTGGGACACGCAGCAATATTTAAGACAGGGACAAAAACAGGAGGACTGGAAAATTAAAAAGGGGGCGAGATATAGAAAGACAGATAAGAGTAGCAGCAAGATGAAATAACAGAGGGACACACAACCCCAAAAGAAATTAAATGGAAATATACACTAAGGACAGGCAGGAGGAGGCACATTATACTTATCCCAACAAAGTCCTGGATCCTAGAGGCAGATTCCTACTCCACCCATCAATTTTTTTAAACTGACCATTGGCCCTCTGCCAGAGATACTACCAATGAGCGTACCCCCATTCCTTACTAGATTTTTAACTCTTTAGAGAAATGCAACTTTAGCTATGAACGCAACCTCAACTTTTAATTTCCCTCGTGCTTCATTCAGCCCTCAGTTGTTATTCTTTTTGTTTTAAGGTTTGAAACCCTTTTTTTTACATTTGTCTATTGTGCCCTCTTGTGTACTTATATATACAGTTTATCAATATTGCTACTTCACAATGCTGTAGATTACAAACAGTTTGTATGTTCTCCCTGTGTTTGCATGGGTTTCCTCTGAGAACCCTGGATTCTTCCTACAGTCCAAAAACAAAACAGGAAGGCTAATTGGTATCTGACAAAATGTATGTATGTGTGCACATGGGTGGTAGGGAATTTAGACTATTTTCCAATGAGGCAGGGACTGATTTAAATGATGGATATTTTCCAGCAGTCTCTAATATGATTGGAGCTATATAAATGATAATAATAATAATTGGATGGAGAAATGTAATCGCTAAACACATATATTTTGCTACCCATATATTTGTTATCTTTATATTTCCCAATATACAAGTTATTATTGTAGATAGGAACAAAGCACACAACACTCTGGAATGCAAGAAAAAGTGAAATTATATTTATTCCAAATCTAGAAGAGATGTTTCAAGATCACTATGGTCTCTTTTTCAAGTTATTATTGTCTTATTTTTTTAACACACCTTCACTAGTTTTACTTCAGTATTGGCTGTTTATTTGTTTGTTACATGTATTATTATTATCATAAAATATAAATTAAGTGAATCCTTTTATGTGTATTGTAGTATAACCAGCATGTCTCTAGTGTGATGTATTTGACCTCGACTTCTTGTGCTCTGGGTTCAGCATAATGAGGAAACACTTGCTGACTTCATCTGATAAGTGCAGTAATGGGTTTCTTGAGGAAACTACAATCTGGTGACTCTATAATCTATTGTTACTGTACACTTAAAGACTAAACAGGGGCAGGATTAAACTTCTAAGTAACAAAACATACGAACATTAGGGATTGGCAGAAAACCACATGAAGAGGAGTTTTTGGCACAAAGGTCTAAAACCTACTACTCTACAGATATTTGTGAAATACGGCAGCATGGATGAGTGCTGTTAGTCATTTAAGACTGATAGTTTCATCCTCACTAGCAGTTCCTAGAGTTTTTCATTAAAACTGCTCAGATTAGGGGGCATGGAATGGCAGCCATGGTGACCAGACATGTCTAACATAGGCTTCCTGTGAGGATTCTTTTCATTTACCAGCAACAGGGCCATCTCTTCCATTGGGCACGATGGGCAGGTGCCCGGGGGCCCTGCAGGCAAGGGGGGCCCGTCCGAATCCTAAAAAAAAAACAATTTTTTTTTTTTTAAATACTTACCTTGCGGTCACATCAGCAGTGATCCGGCTCCCTCCCTGGTCCCCTCTTCCGTGCTGTGCTTGCAGTGAATGCTGAGCGTGATGTCACGCCCAGCATTCACTGCAACCACAGCACGGAAGAGGGCAGACGAGACTCAGCGGCACGGAAAAAAGAAGAGGATCGGACTTAAGGTAAGTTAAGGGGGCCCCTATATATATATATATATATATATATATATATATATATATATATATATATATGTAAAAAAAAAAGTGATTATATATATAATTACGTTTTTTTTTACATACATATATATTTTTTTTACACACACACACACACTATTTATATATATATATATATATATATATATATATATATATATATATTTATTTATTTATTTATTTATTTTTTAAGGGCCCGGTACACTGCATTGCCTGGGGGCCCATAAAGTTGTTAAGGTTAAGGTGGCCCTGACCAGCAATTGAATACCATCTTGCATCCTGTAATCTGAAGCATTACGGCAGTGTTTATCTCACATGCTGGCTGCTAGTAGCCAGAGATCTGGAGCCTGCTCCCTTTTCTCACCACAAATGGTAAGGCTTCACCATCTACCTGCGGACTGAGCTTTGATACCGGGGATAGAAGGCGAATCTCCATTGAGCGGAGCCTGGGGAGAGAGGTCGCTGTGCAGATGTGAGCATCCAATCCAAAAGCGCACTGCAGAAGAGGGGACCACAGTGCATGGGGAACCAATGTGATTAGAGTCTTTCCTTCTTTGCACTCCCAGCATTCTGTAGTGAGTCTCTGGGCCCCAGTCACCCAATAACTGTGCTGCTACTCAGACTAACGCTGCGGCTGAAGCCCTGTAAGTGTGCCTGCTCCTGCAGCCTCTGCCATACTGCTCCCGGTTACAAGACCCTAGGGCCGGCAAAACTCGCTCCCCATAGCGGTGCTCCATTACAGTGCCAGGTGGCATCTTTATCAAGGGAGGAGATAAGGGGGAAAACAAAATAAATAAATTTGCACTCACACCGCTTTTCCTCCACTATCTCCTGGTTCCCTCTCACTGTAGTGCAGACATACAGATGACTGCAAGCAGCGGCTTCTCCCCACAGCCATCTTCCTAAACGGTCACTCAACAGCACCGCAGGACTCAAACCCTACTGACTCTACAAACCTTTACTAGTGGCCGACTTACTGAGCCCCCTGCAAGAACATAGAGCAAGGACTGTCCTGCAGTAGTTACAAACAGGACCTTGCAACAGGCGCCATTACCCACCCAGCAGATCTCCAAGATACCCAATTGCCTTAAGTGCCAAAGTGGCTCTGCTTTTTGCTCCCCAATCTTCTTCTCCACACAAGGTAGGGTGACAGGAGAAGCTGTTGCTGACGATTCAATTCCCACATGTCCCACTGTGAACTCATAACACAGACCTGATCGTTTCCAGCCCCAAAGATCAAATTATACTTCAAATATAGGTGTCAAACCTATTAGGCTCCTGCCACTCAAGTTGGATGTAGTCCTTTTCACATTGATTTTATATGGAACTGAAGAGATTCCCTTGTGTAAGTTGTGAACACTCCTGATGCATTTTCACTTAAATATTGTATTATCCAGCAGAGTTGTTTTCCCAAGCACACTGCTTCACTTGAACAAAGAAACCCTCTCTCACTACAATAGTAGAAGCTGTTGGTTTTCTGGCTCTATCATTATACCAGGCACAGATCAATCCACTTACAATTGAGGGCCAAAGTGCGACTCTTACATTCACAAAGTATCCAACAAAGACATTTCATCTACTCCCCTTTCAACCTTCCTATGAAGGTCCTATTCTAAGTCAATTATGGACCCATTGTAACCACTGATTCTCGTAGACACACTTATTCTACTGAACTTTCCTTCATTCACACCATGTCACACAGACAAAAAAGCCTGTCCAACCTATTATGTTTGCAAGAAAGGAGAAAGCAAATCTTTATGCCACCACCTCTACCACCACTCCCTGTCCAGAATCGGACCTGGAAGAATGCCAATCCTCATGGTTGATCTGCTCCACACCACTGAGATGAGAGCGATCATTCAGGATCTTAAATCTGATGTGACAGCTCTGGGCTCTTGAACAGACTCCTTAGAGCATAAATTGAATGACATCTGCAGCTATCAAAAAACAATTAAACGTGAGTTGGCAGAGGTCCAACATACTGTGGTAGATATGCAAGGTCATATATAAGACATTGAAAACCAATCCCAACTAAATAATGTCAGTTTTAAGAAAAACCTAGAGACTACATGCTGACTCCCCTCCAAAATTCATGGAGTGCCTAATCCAACAATGCTTTTCAGACTCACCAATTCCTAGGGGAATGTCATCTCCCCTCTGTCTGAAACCCAGTTAACTTCCCTCAATATGGAAATAACCGCTGAAGAGTATCAAATCTCTCAAAAATATTTTTACTCTGGGTCTAGATGGCTTCATCGCGATTTATTGCAAAAAATTGTTACTGGCTCTCCTATGCTATTAGATTTATTAAATTCCATACTCCAGGACAAGAAGTTCGACCAGGCCACCACCAAAGTGAATACAGTAGTAATCCCTAAAGAGGGCAAAGCTCCAACCAGTGTGCGAGTTATAGGCCCATTTCCCTCTTAAACGTGGATCTCAAATTATTTGCCCAATTATTTGCCAAAATATTAGCAAACAGACTCGCTTAGGTTATAACTTCATTCGTCCATCCAGATCAGGTGGGTTTCATCCCTAACAGTCAGGCTGCAGATAATACTAGAAAGGCAGACAAATTATAGAACCCCGCTCTGGTGGTGGCCCTTGATGCCGAAAAAGCCTTTGACCTAGTTTCTTAGCCCTTCATGCAACAAGGTCTTAATACAGCTGGAATTCGAGGCCTCTTTCTTAAAGGTATAGCCTCTCTAAATTTTAACCCCACGGCCACAGTGCTTGCTAACGACTGTTCTTCCCTGTCGTTCCTGATTTGTAATGGCATGAGACAAGGCTGTCCTTTGTCCTCTTCTCTTTGCCTCGATGATGGAGCCACTACCAGCCAGAATTCATAATAATACACAGATAACTGGTATCTCTACCGGTTCTCAAGCTCTCAAACTCGCTCTTTATGTGGACGATGTCCTTCTCACACTTACGAACCCCCATGTATCAATCCCGCCCTTAATGTCTGAGATCAGAGATTATAGCCTATAATCAAATTTTAAGATTAACATAAATAAAACAGGCTCTTGTCCTCAACTACCCTCCTGATACTCAACAACATTTGCCCTCTACCTTCAAATTTAATTGTCAACCTCAGAAATTTAACTATCTAGGTAACCTAACACCATGATAAATTATTCATGGTTAATTTTCCCCCTCTAATTTTTATTTTAAAACAGGATATGAACACCAGGAACTCCCATTATATATATTGGATTGGCACAACCTGTCCTTTTAATCTGATCTCAACCCTAAGGCCTTTCCTGATTGGATTAAGCACAACTCTTAATTTCTTCCAGATATATTTCCCTTGGGTTTCTTCCTTGAGTTTGATGAGCTCCAGGATCACCTTTGCCTTTCAACACTCATTCTATCATTACCTCCAAACATGTCATTTCTATAATAGCCAAATTAATCTGCATACCCACTACCATCCCTCCCTGCTTGAGATGTTCTGTCTTCACAGGTCCTCTCCAGAGACTCATTTCCACCTTTTACTCTGTTTCTACAATTTAACTCACCATCTAAAGAGCCTCATGAGTTATATTGGGAGGTTGACACGGGTGATTCACTCAATTTGAAGAATGGTCTTCTATCTGGAAAGCGGTAGCCAAATCCTCCATATGTACTCGAACGAAGGAAAATTCTTATAAGCTCCTCTTTCGATGGTATCTTGTCTCTTCCAGACTGAAAGCAATCTTCTCTGTATTTTCAGACCGTTGTTGGCGGAACTCCGGCCCACAGAGTAAACTGTCCCATGTTTAGTGGAGCTGCCCTAAAATTTAGCCATTTTGGTGTAAAGTGCCGGATCTTATTTGTGACAGGATGGACTGCCTATGCCACCCTTTCTGTTGTTGCTGGCAACAGGCTGGGCTTACTTTGCCACCATTCCCTTTCATTATCCCACATGCACCCTCTAACTGCAGTAGGAGGGGCTTACAAATGCTGCCACCACTGGACTCCTTACCGGCACACAGTACCAGGTTCCTTCTGGGTAACTGTCACTGCTAGGGTAACCCCTCGCTGGTACACCTGGGCTGGTACTCCTGACCGCTTACTATGGACCAGGGTTGCTGTGGAAGGAATTCCCCTGGCCTATCACACTGGCCAGAGGTGCTGGGTAGCGGGCAGAGCGGTGGTGCTGGGAAGCTGGGTCCAAACCTTAGACAGCTGGAAACGGATTAGATTTTGAGTCTAATCTGTAGGTCACAGGATTTTCAGCATGGAAGACATTTTTAAGCAGGTCTTTGAAGTAAGTGATGTTTATTTGCAGTCACACTGATTAAAGGTACCAGTGATCAGGTCAGATGGAACAAGAATGATTATACATTGCATTCTCAAACAGCTCCCTTTTTATACAGTTTTGACATAATTTCTCGCAGGGGGTAGGCCAGCCCCCTGATCCGAGATGGTGCTGCAACGTCTGAGCTATTTTTAGTATCAGGATACGATATATGTTTCCCAAACATGGATTTACATACAAAGCTTTACATACAAATTACAAATACAATTTACATACAAATACAAAGCTAACAATATTTACACTACTCTGTTATGTGCTAAAACTTGATGCTTGCATTATCTGAGATGCAGCCACGCCAGACAGCCAGACAGCGGCCACCTGGTGGGTATACAGGCTAAACAGGTGTTTGTCACTTCACATAAAAACTTACAAAGCATTTCCTGCTATCAGCAAACAGACTTTCTCTAGCAAAGTTACAAACCCAAATAATGACACTTCCATACAAAACACATCCCAATGTAACACGATAAGTGCATTTCAAATTATACATTGGTGCCTGCACCACTAATTGAAATACATTTCTACAATAAATTATTTCTACATTATCCAGCCAAAAATAAGTTATTTATGAGTGATCCAGTCACATTATTTATAAGGTAACTACAAGCCCCATTCCATCTCTCCTTCTATCTCCTACCTTGCCTACCGCCTGAAATCCACAGATTGATTTGGAATCTCCCTGGCAATATTCGTACTGCAGCTAGGTGCCTAGACACCCAGAATTGGAAAAATCCTGAACCTCCTACCATCCCTATCCTAATTTAAAAATAGTTGTCAAGTGTGTAAATTACATCATATCCCAAGCATAATACATGACCGTTCCAATCAATTTTTGTCCATTTGACTGGACTGACTCTTGAATTCCTTTCTTTTGTATTTTCTATTATAAAAGTGAACTCAACATCTCCTTTATTTTATCACTCTTTCCCTCTCCTTTCTTTATCTCTACTTCCAATGCCTCCTACTGTTACTAAAATTCCATGGTATACCTACCTCTTTTCCTCTCTCCTCCCTATATTGCTCCCCTTTACTGCAACAGAGCTCTACCTCTTTATTGATTTTGATCTAATGTCACTTGTTTCAACCTTGCCAATGATGTTTATTAAAAAAAAAAAAAATCAATTGTGCTGAATGTTGTACATTTCCCTCCCTGGATTCCTTTCCTCTGTCCCTCTTCCCATTCCCAAACGTTGTTTAAAACTTCAATAAACTATTTTTTAAAAATAAAAAACTACTCAGATTAATTGAGAAACTATAAAGAAGAAATCACAGTGTTTTTTTTGGATGAAACAACCAATGATTTAATGGGATAGAGGCACTACAATTTTGTTGGAGGAAAGCACAGATATTACTTTCTATAGGTTTTCCATGCTGCATGGGACATGTTGCACCCCTGCAGTAACACAGATCCAAAACTACTGACTGCTGCATAATATAGATGTTTACTGTTCCCCGTGTTTTGGTTTTGGATCTGTATTAACTACCCTCGTGTAGCTGTTGGTTTTGGATTGGTATTTTTTTTAAAAAAATTTAAAATATGCTAAAATCACATAATGCTGCTCTTTTTTCTTCCTACATTATTATTAACCTCAATAACACTAATTCCAGTCAATTTTTACAACCTCAAAGGTCACAATATAGTTTTCATCCATTTTCAGCCAAAGACTGCAGTGAGCTGGCTGGATGCTAAGTGACAGAGCAACGGCACAAACACATGGCAGTTCATAGCACATCTAGGTAATATTGCCATACTGCAGTGACAGAAAAGAAAAGTTGTGAAAGATTTAATTGTTCTTGGGTCCTCCCACCAACCCTTATGTTGGATATTAAAAAGCACATGTACAGTTTAACAAACCAAGCACTTCAAGGTGTGCCATTTTTGTGGCTGAAATGCTTGGTTTGTTTAGGCCCCCACAAAACAAGCTACCATTACCTTAGCTGCCTTAAGCCCAACAGTGCTGTCAATGAACTCTACAGTGGCAAGATGTTGTTTTCACCCTTATTCTCACCCTCGTCAGTGTGTACATTATCCTCACACAATATGAATTCATCCCCGCTGGAATCCACATTTACAGAAGTTTCTGTACTTTGATGCAATTGGCGGTAAAAGCTTTGCTCATGGAATTTGTAGTTCATTTCGATGAACATCATCTTAACCACATTTTTAGGAAGTAGCCTCCTACGCCGATCGCTGACAAAGTTCCCACCCAGCTGTGCTGAAAACTCTTTCTGAGTACATTCTGGAGGGTGAGCAGCTTAGGCATTACAAAGCAAGTTTGTATATGGGTCTCCAAATTGCCTTTTTTCCTCCCAGTATGCAAACAGACTGTCTGACATGTCTATTTGTACGCTGTCATTAAAATAATCCTCCACCATTCTTTGGATGTTAATAGTAGGATTGGGTGGAGTTACGGTAGAGGTGTCATAAATTTTGGGCAATTCTTTTAGACTAGACCAGATGTCAAAATGTTGTGCTGACTCATTTGCATCACTAATGGATCTTTTTGGAAAGCTATGTTTTGCAAAGCACATGCCAGTTTATAGCACATCTAGGAAACATTGCCACACAATGGTAGCTGAAAAGAAAAGTGGTGCAAGATGGAATTGATCTTGGGTCCTCCTATGCACCCTTATGTTGGATAATAAAAAGGACATGCACACTTTAACGCACCAAGCACTTCAGCAACAAGGAGTGCCAGTTTTGTGGCTGAAGTGCTTGGTTTGTTTGGGCTTCCACAAAATAAGCTACCAATGGGCTTAAGTCAGCTAAGCTAATAGTGCTGTTAATGAACTCTACAGTGGCAAGTCATGCACCAGTGGAAGTAGTTCTTGCCAGTGATAAAAAGTAGGCCATTGTCATGCCTGGACATAAGACCAAAAAATCCACCTCTTATGTGTGGAATTATTTTCACCCAAATCCTGACAACAGTTGTCTAGCCATCAGCGAGATAATGGCAAGCTCTTGGGAAAATCAGAAACCTATGCTAAAAAAAATAACAAGCAGTCCAGCATCAGTTAGCTCCCATCTCTTTCAGCTAGATCTCAGCACCTGCAATCTACACCCCCAACACCTTCATCATCAATATCCTCATTAGTGATCAGAGTTAGTCCTGCATCCAAGTTGCTAATGCTACATGACTCCTCCCCATTCTAGGCTGCTCCTGTTGCTGGGGGTGGATCTTCAACCCAGAAGCAAACCAAGAAGAAGACTACTAGTTTTTTGCAACAATCCACTGTTAAACAATAATTTTCAAGCACGTATGACAGCTGTCACACAGTCGCACAGTGGATCACAGGCGCCAATGCAACTGTGCTAGTATTAGATCTGCATTCAATATCCACAATTAATGCAGCAGGTTTCAGACAGTTAATTGAAGTCGTGTGTCCCTGTTACCAAATTCCATCTCGATACCATTTTACTAGACAAGCAATTCCTCACCTGTACCAGGAGTTTACAAAAAAAATTATTGGGCTACAAAATGATATTCTACCCACTGTACACTTAACCACAGATATGTGGACAAGCGGAACTGGGAAAACTAAACTTATATGACTGTGACAGCCCACTGGGTTGCTGAATCACCTTCAGCAGCAGGAACAGCAGCAGCATCTAACAAACAATGCCAGATCTTTCAGAGGCAGGCTACTCTGTATCACCTGCTTCACTAAGAGGCATACCACTGACAACCTGTTTGAAAAACTAAGGGATGTCATTGCAGCATGGCTTATCCCGCTTGGACTCTCCTGAAGATATGTGATTTCTGATAACTCCACAAATATTGTTAGAGCATTACAGTAGGTAGAATTCCATCACATTCCCTGTTTTGCTCGTACAATCAACTTGGTGGTACAGAGCTTTTTAAAATATGACAGTGAAATGCAGGAGATGCAGTCTGTGACACAAAATATTTCGGGTCATTTTTGGCATTCAGCAACAGCATGTAGGAGATTTTAGCAGATACAAGAATAAAATAATTTGATGTACTTTAGCCCAGCGCACTGGAGAATACTTTCTGTGTTGTGCAAAGTGCTGAAACCACTGGAAGCAGTTACCTGTGAAGTGAGTTCAGACACTGCTAGCATGAGTCAAGTGACTCCCCTAAATAAACTTTTGGAAAAGCAACTCAATATATGGAAGGAGGAGATGAAACAAAGCAATTCCACTAAGTATGTCGGAGTTGTAGATCAAGTACTTTATTCACTTTGCCAGGATCCAAGAGTTATCAATATCTTGAAATCGGATCCCTACATTTTGCCAACTTTGCTTTATCCTATGTTTAAGAGCTATGTCTTTTCTTTCTTTCCAACTGACGCAGATCTCAAGAGATGCAGTGAGCTGCTGGTCAGTAAGTTGACAGCTCAAGTGGTACAGAAACTCAGCTACTGCTAGGAAAAAAACTTAACTTTTCCAAGACACCCAGTGGTGATGAAGATGAGTCAGCACAACATTTGGACATCTGGTCTGATCTAAAAGAGTTGCCCAAAAATCATGACAGCTCTGTCGTAAAATGAACTACAAATTCATCGAGGAAGACCATTACTGGCAATTACATCAAAGTACAGAGACTTCTGTAATGGTATATTCCAGCGGGGATGAATTCATATTATGTGAGGATGATGTACACACTGATAAGGGAGAGAATGAGGGTGGGGATGATGACAGTGTAGATTGCAGGTGCTGGTATCTAGCTGAGAGAAGGGAACTAGCTGATGCTGATATGCTTGTTAATATTTTGGGTAGAATGGCATGTTGGCAATATTATGTTTTTCCACAGTAAACCTTCCCTTCATTAGAGAGGTGTTTTTTTCTTTAACAATAAAAGCAATTTTTTTGGATTTCAGTTTCCCAGATTTAAACCCACAATGCCCTTGAGCATAGGCTTTAGTAGATGACTTAGAAGGACTAGTATCATCATGACTGTTGCCAGCAGGTCTTTGCCATATCGATGGCGCCAAGCTATGGCACTGGAAACTGACAATAACAATGTTTCTGTGTGAGCAATGGCACTGTACAATGGCACTGGAGACTGGAGAGTGACAAGAACACTGCTACCCATTCTGGTTCTGTGTGAGCAATTGCACTGAGACTGGAGAGTGACAAAAACACTGCTACCAATTCTGTTTCTGTGTAAACAATGGCACTGAGCAATGGCACTGAGACTGGAGAGTGACAAGAACACTGCTACCCTTTCTGTTTCTATGT
Organism: Mixophyes fleayi; assembly: GCF_038048845.1. Classification (NCBI taxonomy): domain Eukaryota; kingdom Metazoa; phylum Chordata; class Amphibia; order Anura; family Limnodynastidae; genus Mixophyes; species Mixophyes fleayi. The sequence continues at coordinate 805,235 of NW_027445882.1, read as the reverse complement.
GAGCAATGGCTCTGTACAATGGCACTGGAGATTGACAAGAACACTGCTACCCTTTCTGTTTCTGTGTGTGCAATGTCACTAGGGACTGATAAGAGCACTGCCTTCCCTCCTGTGTCTGTATAAGCAATGCAGCAGAGCAATGTCACTGGAGACTGATAAGAACACTGCCACCCCTCCTGATTCTGTGTGAGCAATGCCACAGAGCAATGTCACTGGAGACTGATAAGAAGACTGCCACCCCTCCTGTTTCTGTATGAGCAATGCAACAGAGCAATGTCACTGAAGACTGATAAGAACACCGCCACCCCTCCTGTTCCTGTATGAGCAATGCAAAAGAGCAATGTCACTGGAGACTGATAAGAACACTGCCACCCCTCCTGTTTCTGTGTGAGCAATGACACTGGAGACTGCCAAGAACAGTGCTAACCCTTCTGTGTCTGTCTGTGAAATGGCGCCGGATATCCTTGAAGTCGCAAGATCTGACGACCCACCAATGTCGTTTTGCCTAGATTTCAGTTCCGAGGATGTGCGAAAGTAGCGAGCCGGCTCGACTGAGTACTCGGATTGCCTAAGTTCGGGGGGGCTTGGTTTTCTAAAAACCGAGCCTGAGCATCCCTACTGCATAATCACTGATAATCACTGTGAGGTTAGCACTGTAGTCAGGGGCATAACTATACATTTGTGGGCCCCATAGCAAAATTTTGTAAAGTCCCCAATATACCACCCAGTGGTAAAGAACTCTCATGAACACATAGAGCTTTGAAAGGGAATGTGGTCCCTTTTCAGCTGTGGGCCCTGTTGCAGCTGCATTGTTTGCAACTATGGTAGTAATACCCTTGTCTGTGGGGACAAAAAGGTAATATTAAGCAAGGAGGGAGGTATTTTCATTTTGTTTTTACAATGCCACTTCTCATCTACTGTATGCTGAATTTAGTGCTCAATGCTTTGATTATATATGCTGTGTACCATTAAATTTTAACGCACTGGATCTAATTATTAGTATATATTAATATTTTTCTGTGTATTGACAATACATAATAATTTTTACATATAGATAATTAGTGGTCAAAGTGGGCTGGTATACATCAGTATGTAATACCAGCACGTCTCCCCACTGCTTAGTCTTGATCAGGGGTGAATTGGGAACTTAAAGTGGCCTTGGAAAAAAAGTCTAAAAGTGGCCTCATGTATGCAGGGCCAAATAAATGGTAGGTGGGGCCAGGGGAGGGCTGGAAAATGTCAGCCCAGGGGGCAAGACTTGACTCAGCTTCCTGTTTTAATAGGAAAAAAATGCAGGTAGCCCAGTGAGCCAGCCCAAAGTAGCCCACTATGGGACCGGCCTGGGGGGCAGATGCCCTCCTGCCCCCCAGCCCAACCTACCCCTGGGCGGAGCCCAGGATGTGTGTGCCCAGTGTGTCTGCCCCTGTATGTGCCCACTGTCTGCCCTGTATGTGTGCGTGCGGCCCAGTGTGTGTAAGCCCAGTGTGTCTGCCCCTGTGTGTGTGTGCAGGGGAGCCGAGAGTGGGGGGGTGTTTACAAATTACTGGGGCCCAGCCTGCCTGGGGGCCCCGAGCCCCATAGTCTGGTATTTTTTATTGTGAAAACAAAAAGAAAAGAACATTTACTACAAATTGCAGGTAAGGGGAATGTTAAGGGGGAGGGGGGGGGAGCAAGCTGACAGCTGTCAGCAGCATACAGTCCCCTGACAGTGTGTGACATCACACACTGTCCCTTCAGGCTGGAGAACAAGGAGGAGGAGTTCCTGCTCAATAACGTAAGTGAGCTGGGTAGGGGGTGTTATGATGTGTCTACTGGGGGGGTTTATGATGTGTCTGGGGGGACTGTGATGTGTCTGGGGGCGTTAGGATGTGTCTGAGGGGGTTGTAATGTGGCGATGGAGTAATGTTTCTCTGGGGCTGGCGTGTTTTGGCTGGGGGTGTGGCGTGTTGAATGTTATGTTTTATTATAATGTATGTGTTATATATTGCATGCTAAAAAATTAAGAGGTGCTCAATAACCCTTAAACATATATATGTTTGTGAGTGTTTAAGGGTTTTTGAGCGCCTCTTAAATTTAAAATTTAAAATTTTATAAAATGGGTGGGGTACGTATACCCTATGACAGTAACACCAACAAGAATGACAGCGACATAAAAATAACGCTTAAGATCAGTGTGATGGTGAGTATACATCTACATACCTTAATTTAGATGTGCAGCATTTGCGACAGCTCTTATACCCGTCACTTGTCAATGGCGAATAAAGAAAAGTCGGCGACTGGTAAGCACGTCATTCACACTGCTGACAGTGCGATTGCCGCTTTTAGGGTGTCAATGGGTGGACCCTCCGCCAGAATACATTATAGAGGTGACGGGTCCACCCATTGCCGCCTTAAAAGCGGCAATCATTCTGTCAGCAGACTGTCAGCAGTGTGAATGATGTGCTTACCAGTCACCGATGAGTACCACCGAATAAAACATATTTTTATATATATCATCATTTATTTATATAGCGGCTAGGATTCCGCAGCGCTGTACAGAGAACTCATTCACAACAGTCCCTGCCCCATTGGAGCTTACAGTCTAAATTCCCTAACATACACACACAGACAGACTAAGATCAATTTTGATAGCAGCCAATTAACCTACTAGTATGTTTTTGGAGTGTGGGAGGAAACCAACACAAACACGGGGAGAACATACAAACTCCACACAGATAAGGCCATGGTTGGGAATTGAAACCATGACCGCAGCGCTGTGAGGCAGAAGTGCTAACCAGTTAGCCACCGTGCTGCCCATATATAGGAAAGTCCACTTGACACTTCGCAGCGGAGATTGTAATTGCTAGCAATGTGCGCAGCGCAATGTTCACGTGCCACATCGCTGGCAATTGAATCTCCTCCATATGAATAATATGACCTTTATGAATAAATTAGTTTCAAGTTTGAATTTATGTTTAAGGGTTTTTGAGCACCCCTTAATTTTTATTGTGTGTTTATCTTTGTATGGGGTTGCAGAGGCAGCCATTTCTCTTATACACTTACAGTTGTGTTTCGTTATCTGACCATTTCCAAGCATAGCTGTGATTATTTTTATCACACTTATTTTTCTTGTTCTATAATTATATACTGCGTGATCTGTGCTGTGTACTTTGTTTACTAATTATTTTCCTTATTTCATGTACCTATAAATTTTCTAAACAGGTCCCAACATTCTCTCGATCCAGACAAGAATCCAGTACCAGGCTGTGAAAGCTGCAGTAACAGGTTGGTGAGAGCAACACCATTTTAATACATAATGGGGGGAATTTAATTGCCGGCGATATGGCGTGTGGACATTGCCCCAAACACATTGCCTGTAATTACGGTAGAAATTTCTGACAAAATCTCTACCGCAAAGTGTCTCACGGACGTTCTACAGACACTCTGTGGCTAATTGAATTCCCCACATAATGTCACGTGTAAAGAGGCGCAGCCAAAGCCCATGTTGGCCACACCCCCATCACTATGTGACCACGCACCCTTCAACAGTGTCGCAGAGGCGCACATCCCTTCTCCTACTGTGTGTGGAGGGGGCCCAGAAACTCTATTACTGTGAGTATGCATGTGCAGTGTATGTGTGCCCAGTGTGTGTACCCGCATATATGTGTCCTGTTCTTGTCACTTTCTCTACCTGTGGCTGCTGGTGTCTTTAACTCAGTTGCTGCTTGTCTGGATCCTGGAATTTTGGGAGTCCTATCTGGAAAAAAATGGAAAATTAGAAATTTAGAAAACTCCAACCAGCCCCGTGTTGAATCAATAGCACCCACGTTTAATAATTAGGTCTTCCTCCAGCCCCAAGATTACAATAATAATATTCACATTTGATAAAAAGATCTATTTCCCTGCAACCAGCCCTGACATTAAATTAATAACGTATACATTTAATAAATAGCTCTCCTCCCCAAACTCAGCACCACATTTAATTAATAGCCCCCAAACCACCCCATCTTAAATTAATTGGCCCCACCAATAAATTAAATTGCTCTATCATCACCCCACAAATAAACTATCACCCATTAAATAACTAGGCCCCACCTAAACACCACCATTAATTTAATAGCCTACCTCCCACCCACATTATATTAAGACCCCCCTTTCATCCCTCACACATTATATTAAGAACCCCCCTCTCTTCCATCCCTCATACATTATATTAAGAACCCCCGTCCTCTACATCCCTCACAATCATATTAAGAACCCCCCCCTCACACAATATATATATATATATATATATATATATATATATATATATATATATATATATTATAAGGGCACAGTTGTGCCCTTATATTAAGGTTAGATCTAAAAAACGTCATTTTCCCATAGGGAATTTGTGAGAGGGGGGACATTGTGTGTGAAGGTCTACATTTTAAAAAGTATTAAAGCTATTAAAATTTGGCATGCGAATGGAGAACTGTCCACGGGTGCCGCATGTGAAATTTCAGAAAAAAAGAATAAAAATGACAAATTAGGAACAATCTAAAGTTCAAAATCTGTCCGTTTTTTTCCACTTCCTGTTTCGCAAAAGTCGCTGTTTTTCTGGGTTTTTTTTTTGGGGGGGGGGGCGTAACTCAGTGTACAGGGCGTTTAAAGACACGCGGTAAGTTTTGTTAGAAAGCTATTAGGGCTGAGGAGTGCCTTTGAGGGTTCACAAGTTTGAGAAAGTTACAGTTTTTTTACAATTTGGTAAAACATTTTAAAGATAGGGCATTTAAAAAAACTGCATAACATTGCGCATGTCTGATAGAGTCTTGTGCTGGGTGTACTAAAAATGGCTTGACTTGAGAGCACAAACATGGCTGACTGACCCTCTCGCTTAGAAATTTTCTTCTGTGAGCAGAAGAATTTAGCCATATTTATTGGGTACAGGGGGGGCTGGTTGGTGTTTTGGGGTTGAGGGGGGACACACTACACTAGTATTAGCCCTGGCACCGCTCTCATTTCACAGTTTATTAATCTTTCCGAGTGGTGCCAGAGCTGTGTGAGTCAGTTGAAACTTCCCGCCTCCTCAGTGACCTCAGTTAATTTATTCACTGCACTGAGCCTGGGGGCAGGAGATTTAAAAGTGCTCTGATGTTCTTGTGGTGATCACTGAGGGGAATAGGAGTGGGGTTATCTGGACAATGTTTTAAACAATATGGAAATATATCGTACTTACCAACTCCTGGAAACTCGTTTCCGGGAGAGGGGGCGTGACTGGAGGGCAGGAGGGGGCGGGACGAGGCCAATCGTGTCATTTTGGACCTGCCCCCCGCTAAAACTTAATTTGTGTCGCGGGGGGCGGGGCCAAAATGACGCGATTGGCCTCATCCCGCCCCCCAAAATGGCGTGATTCACCGAGAATCGCGTCAAATGACGCGATTCTTGGTGTGAGATTGGGATGCGGGAGAAATGCTAGCTTGCCCGGGAGTCTCCCGGACTTTCCGGGAGAGTTGGCATGTATGAAATATATCTGAGTTCCTGCCTACAGTAAGAATGTATGTAATATGCTGGGCTGCAGCATATACTCTGAGGTTTAATCATACATGCCAACTCTCCCGGAAAGTCCGGGAGACTCCCGAAATTCGGGTCAGTCTCCCGGGCAAGCTGGCATTTCTCCCGCATCCCAATCTCACTGACGCGATTCTCGGTGAATCACGCCATTTTGGAGGGCGGGAGGGGGCGTATGGGTTTAATCTTTGTGTTCAGTGAAAGGAGCAGAGTGGACTTCCCCACTATACGATGGAGCAGTGGGGGGGAAATCAGGAACAGGTGGTGCCCGCAGCTCTGGTGGAGAAACTGCCTTGTTTTTATGTGGTACTGATCGTGCTGGAGGACAGCCCCGATAAGCGGCTTTCGTGATCATTTATACCCTGATTTTATCACGTTTGGCCTTAACAGCATGACTTTAAAGGCAGGATCCCAGAAGAATGAGTTTTAACAGTTTTCAAATATTAGGTTTTTGCAGGGTGAGGCTACAGTTAGCAATGGACTCTGATACCCAGAGTGACAGACAGCACACCCTCTACTGCCCATGTGCTCAGCCTGTGGTGAGGAGGGATTCAGGCAGTGGAAGATCCATGGGGGGGAGGCAACCCCCAATCGCCCCCCCTAGCAGCAGAAGCAAATACTTTAAAATGTAAAGAATAGATGCCGTCAAAGGGGGCGGGGCCAATCGCGACCAGGGGGCGGTGCCAATCGGGACTAGCTAATCAGACTAAAGGGGGAGTGATTAACAACGACTAGTTCCACCCTGGGTTCAGCCTCCTGGGAAATGTGGCTGTGCTGTAGAGAAGCCTGGGATGTGGTGGAGCTTTGTCAAACACACTGATGTGTAGAGGTAAGTGCTGCCTGGTGTGGGACAGCAGTGTCAACCATAATATGTAGTGGCTACAAGGAATTTATAGGGGTACAGAGTTTACAAGGATTGCTGTGTGATTCAGCCAATAATATGGGTGTACATGGGTTAATTAGTTGTTATTGTTGGGAAGTGAGGGTATAGAGGTACCTGTAAGTCACTTGGGCTTGTAAGGGTTCAGCATGGTGAGTGATGGGGTGTCAGGAATTATGGGTCTATAATTGTACCATAGTTTTGTGTGTCAGTTCAGACAGTATTTTGAAGGTTTAAGGATGCCAGGAGCTAGTATGGAATTAAATTATAATGTATTAGTGTGGAGGTGATAGGCTGTGTAGGACTGTATCACCAGGATTCCAGTGGCATTCATGGTGGGCTTCACTTGCTGTGGGCATTGCTGTGGCAGATTTTAATATGGGCTATTGGCTGGTCACACCCCCTTTCATGGGCCTTTACCATTGTTTTCCCCTGTGGTACATTCATTCCTCAGTCCAATGAGAGACAGTGACCGAGAGAGAGAGATATGCGGGTATATAGAGATGCAGGTATATACAGAGGACAGGGTAATATAGAGATGTAGGTATATAGAAAGGACAGGGGGTATCAAGAGAGATTCAGGGGTATATAGGAAAAACGGGATATAGAGAAAGGAGTATATAGAGAGGACAGGGGGTATAGAGAGAAATACAGAGAGTATATAGAGAGGACAGGGGGTATATAGAGATGCAGAGAGATCAGTGGGTATGTAGAGGGGACAGTGGATATAGAGAGAGATACAGGGGGTATAGCGAAATATACAGAGGGAATATATTGGGTACATAGAGAGGACGGGGTATATATAGATGCAGGTATATAGAGCTGCAGGTACATAGAGAGGACGGGGTATATAGAGATATGCAGGTATTTAGAGAGGACGGGGGAGCATACAGAGAGCCCACTACAGCACCATACTACACCCCTACAGCACCTACCTCCTCACACTACACTCATACAGTACTCTGCTACACCCCTCGCACTGCACCTCTACAGCACTGCATCTACCCCTGGACACTACAGCTCTGCCCCTAACCCCGGACACTACACCTCTACAGCACTGCACCTACCCCCGGACACTACACCTCTACAGCACTGCACCTACCCCCGGACACTACACCTCTACAGCACTGCACCTACCCCCAGACACTACACCTCTACAGCACTGCACCTACCCCTGGACACTACAGCACTGCACCTACCCCTGGACACTACACCTCTACAGCACTGCACCTACCCCCGGACACTACACCTCTGCAGCACTGCACCTACCCCCGGACACTACACCTCTGCAGCACTGCACCTACCCCCGGACACTACACCTCTACAGCACTGCACCTACCCCCGGACACTACACTTCTAAAGCACTGCACCTACCCCCGGTCACTACACCTCTACAGCACTGCACCTACCGCCTGACAATACAGCACTGCACCCCTCACACTACACCCCTACAGCACTGCACCGACCTCCTCACACTACAGCTCTACGGCACTGTACTACACCTCTGCAGCACTGTACATACCTTCTCACACTGCACCCATCCCCTCACACTACTCTACACCTCTAGAGCACTGCACTACACCTTTCTCACTACACCTCTAGAGCACTGCACTACACCTTTCTCACTACACCTCTAGAGCACTGCACTACTTCCTCACACTACACCTTTACAGCACTTCACTACACCCCTCACAATTTTATCATTCTGTGTACCCCATTGAACCCCTTAATAACACCAAAGTATCAGCCTATAACCTTGATCCTTAAACCTAACGAAGACACATGGACTGCAACTAGTATCCGTCTCCTCACACATGAGAACTGTACCCCTAAGTATACACCCCTCAATTCTCTACACTGCATTTCAATCACCCCTCCCACACTGCATTACTTGCACCCCTCATACACTGCACTCTGATTTCACTGCTTCTCTTCTGCACCCATCACACTACACTCCACACAAACTTCCCTGCATTCCTCGCCGGCTTTGCTGCTCCCCGCGCACTGCACTCCTCGCCGGCTTTGCTGCTCCCCGCGCACTGCACTCCTCGCCGGCTTTGCTGCTCCCCGCGCACTGCACTCCTCGCCGGCTTTGCTGCTCCCCGCGCACTGCACTCCTTGCCGGCTTTGCTGCTCCCCGCGCACTGCACTCCTCGCCGGCTTTGCTGCTCCCCGCGCACTGCACTCCTCGCCGGCTTTGCTGCTCCCCGCGCACTGCACTCCCCGCCGGCTTTGCTGCTCCCCGCGCAGTGCACTCCCCACCGGCTTTGCTGCTCCCCGCGCAGTGCACTCCCCGCCGGCTTTGCTGCTCCCCGCGCAGTGCACTCCCCGCCGGCTAGGCTGCTCCCCGCGCAGTGCACTCCCCGCCGGCTAGGCTGCTCCCCGCGCAGTGCACTCCTCGCCGGCTAGGCTGCTCCCCGCGCACTGCACTCCCCGCCGGCTAGGCTGCTCCCCGCGCACTGCACTCCTCTTTTCTATTTTCTTTGCTGGGATGGTGAGGGGGGGGGGGGGGCAGAGCATTTACTGTCATGTACAAATCATTTCAAGATCTTGCTGAATATATTATATATATTCAGCAAGATTTTGAAATGATTTGCCAAAGTCGATAATAGTCTGAATGAGAAAAAACCCACATGAAGTGTTAAAAAAAAATATTTGCTACCCTTTAAGCGCGTTAGTATTTTTATAGACAGTTGTAGTAGCAAGGACCTTTTTTGTGGCATTTCCAAAAGATAAAACGCGATGTGCCTTTTTTTTTTTTATTATTCTATGCACGTGTTTAGGGTATTTTTTTTTTTTAATGAATGAGTCATGGCTGTGATTGGTCGATGGATGGAGACTGCTGATTGGCTGCTGATGTGTCCTGTAGACAGGGTCTGGTCACATAGAAAGAGAATGAATCACAGAGACATCCTCCTTCCACTCCTGCGTTGAAAGGTGAGCTAAGGTGTCCTTCCAATTCTGCAATCATTTCTATAAATCACGCAGGTCTTGTAAAACTGTCACACTGCATTACTCCTGGATGCCTACCTATCTTTCACAGATCCCATGGTGCTGTACTAACACGCATTACTGCCTGAATTTCCTATATACTGTACTAGCTCTGCATTATTAACTAACTGCCAGGTCAATTAATTAACTATTTATTTAGGTAACTATTTCAACTGAATTGACACTTCTCTACCTATCAAACCTATAAGCACTGGATTATCACCTACCTACTCTCTCAAGGTAATGTATTTTTCATTAGACTCCATGCAACCCTCCTCGAAATAGGCATCAAAACAGCATATACCAGTCTGTCTTACCTGTAACAGTAACACGGCTAACCATTAACACCTACCTACCCGATCAGTCAGTGTAATAAGTACCCTACTAATACTGCAATACTACCTACCTTATCGGTTAGTGCAGTGGTTCCCAAACTTTTTCAGTTGGCGGCACACTTAGAGTCTCCATAATTGTTTCAAGGCAATCCTCCAAAATAATTACTGAGTAGTCCTGTTTTATAAGTAGTTGGGTCAAAATAACGTAATAAATATTTAGGTCAGGACAGAAATACTTAGTAAGTTATTTGCAAAAAATAATACAAATAAATCCAAGGGAAAAGAATATTTTTATATATTTTTTTAATTATATTTGTGTCAAAGAATAATTTACAGCTAATACTAAGAGGAATAAGATCAAAAAATAAAACCACATGTACAGAAATCATTACTCTGTGCCCACCTTCGTCCGCGCACACTCTGTGCCCACCTTCGTCCGCGCACACTCTGTGCCCACCTTTGTCCGCGCTCACTCTGTGCCCACCTTTGTCCGCGCTCACTCTGTGCCCACCTTCGTCCGCGCTCACTCTGTGCCCACCTTCGTCCGCGCACACTCTGTGCCCACCTTCGTCCGCGCACACTCTGTGCCCTCCTTCATTATTTTGTTCCTCCATTGCTGTTTCCTATCACCATTTCCCCGCCCCTTTCTTTACTTACCATACTTGGCCTTCTTTCTTTTATTTCTACTGTCTTCTTGCCCAGGACCTAGCATCCTCCTCTCTCCGGCCGCTTCTCACTGAATATGTCAGACATGATGAGGTCACGCCCGAGATTCAGTGAGAAGCGAGGAGGGAGGAGGATGCTGGGTCCCAGGTGATGCCGAATGGGTAACTTTTTTTTTTTTTTTTTTTTTCGTTTCTTCCTGACCATGGCACCCCTGGGAGCCGCGGCACACACTTTGGGAACCGCTGGGTTAGTGTATTAAATTTTAGCACTACAGTACCACATGCCTGACCTATCAGTGTACAAAGTTTTAAATAGCACTGCAGTATCGCCTACCTACCTTGTCAGTGTAGCATTGGTAGGTGCTCTACTAGCAGTGAAATACTACCTACATGAACAGTCTGTATACTATGTTATGTGCGTATTGTCGCTAACCAATAACGATTGTCGTACCTCGATTTGTGTTTCCAAAGCACAAAGATTTATTCGCAATAAGTGAAATAATATGCTCAAGCGAAGTAATAGTAAATACAGCCGTTACTTATCGCAGGCGCTCTGGATCCAGTGCAGTCATTCAATCCTGAAGTCTGGGGACAAGATGTCTGCACTCTGGATCACAAGCTGCTGCTTATATACACAATCAAATACAGTAATACAATGAAGATGGTATATCTTGCATCTATTGGTCCGGGTCTCAGGAATGTCCAAGGGGTCGTCAATCATTGGCTGGTTCATCCTAAAGAATCCAAAGGAGGGGGTCATCTCTGCAGGGGGTATGCTCTGCTCTTCCCGCCAGGATTCCTTAGTCTTAAGTAGTTCATAATTCCCTATCATTCATAACTTGCGTATGCACTCTGCGATTCCCTCGCAGAGTGAACCAAACAGTAGGATATGTAACAAGGTTCATTATGATACCACTCATGAGGTTATTCCTTTAACCCGTTCCGTGTATTTCACTAATATGCATGTAACTCTGATATAACATATAAATACTACTATATTTCGACATAACTGACTATGTGTTGCAACTACCATTAATGTGTACTATTTTATAAGTATGCGTGTTTGTGCGAATGTATGGTAAAAGACCAATTACTGTTGCTGCCACGTGCAGTGGATGCGTACGCCCTTTCACGCCGTAGCGTGCCCTTGTACGTCATAGCGAACCGTACGCATCTTTTCAGACAAAGACAACCAACTTTAATTGAAATGACTTTATCCAATTTGCTGACTTCGACAACTATATTAGCACTACCTTAACACTTAGTTACCTGATAGTACTGCCATGTTAATACAGGACTTATTACACTATCTACCTGACCTCTCAGTGGGTGGGGTACAAATTTGTGAAGGTGAATAAAATGACAGGCAGTAGAACGAAAACAAATAAGCAAAACTCACTTTCCCGACTTGTAATAAATGCTGACTGAGAATAATCAAGCAAGTCCCCGACAGTGTGCTAAGAAATCAAGATCAGCAGTAATAACGGAAGCCTGTTTTGACATCAATTTAAATTGCGACCTGTATATCAGTATTTTTAAAGCAGATGTTTTACTTGCTGATATTTATCTTTTATTTTTAAGTAAACCTTCTCCTTACTTCTTTTCTGGATATTCAGTTATTTCAACCTTATTACCCCCTACATATCTGCCCCAATTTCATCCTCTTAGCAGGTCAGTCTGGGAGACAGGATAATAAATGTCCTAGTAATGTGTGTACTGATATTTCCATGGCGGGGATGAATGAAAGGAGCTCACACCCTGCTTCTGGGCAGGGGGTTGTGTGAGAAAATAGCTGGTGGCAATGGTGTATGTGAGGGAAAAACTGGGGGCATGTGTGAGAATTGCTGATAGGTAATGGGCATTAAGTGAAGGAAAATCTGATGGATAGAAAGTCGTGCGATAGAAGCTGGTGGACAGTTTGGCAAGTGAGAGAAAAGTTGGTGGCAGGTTGAAATGTGAGGGAAAAGCTGGTGGGTAGGGGGACATGTGGAAAATGCTGGTGGGTAGTGACCGACTTGTGAGAATAGATGGGGGCATGTGAGGGAATAACTGGTGCGCACGTTATGACTTGTGTGAAAAAAGCTGGTGGGCAGTGCGCATTAGGGAAATGTTGGTGGGAGCGGGGCATATGAGAAAACCTGGTAGGCAGATATTAGAGAAAGCTGGAGGGCAGGGTGTATGTGACTGAAAAGCTGGTGGCCAAAGGGTAACTTGTGAGGGAAAAAGCTGGTGAGAAGAGGTATATGAGGGAAAAGCTGGGGGCACGTGTGAGAAATGCTGGTAGGCAATGGTCATCAGGTGAGGGAAAATCTGGGCAGGAAGTCATGTGAGACAAGCTGGTGGACAGTTTGGCAAGTGAGGGAAAAGCTGGTGAGGAGGGGGAAAGTTGTAAGAGAAACCCTGATGGGCAGAGCACATTAGGGCAAAACTGGTGGCGGGGGGGGGGGCATGTGAGGGGAACATAAGTTATGAGACTAAAGATTGCGGGCTATTAGGAATGTTAGAAAAAGCTGGTTGGTACAGTGTCATTTGAGAGAAAAGCAGGTTGCCAGGGTGGCATGTTTAAGAAAAGCTGGTGGGCAGATTAGCATGTTAGAGAAAGCTAGTGGCAGGTGGCATTTTGAAAAGCTGGTGAGCAGGTGGTGTGAAAAAGCTGGTGGGTATATCATATTGGTTGTGGGTGCACAAGTCTGGGAAGAGCACAGGTATGAATACATAAGTGTGATATTATAGTACAGTACATGTAATACAGAGAGCAGTGTATGGTGTCACAGTACAGTATACGTAATACACAGAGCATCTTAGGGTGTCAGATTATTGTGGCACGAAGTAGGAAGAGCAACACATGTTTAATCAATATAAATACATTGGGTAAATGTGTACATAGTAAATTAATCTGCTTGGTGGGTGCGTATTTTGACAATTTTGTTGTTTACTTACCTGCACATTGCTGGCAGAGTGGTGAAGGTGCATAGAGATGCACACAGCCCTGTATACAGCTGTGGCTCTTGCTCTCCTCACCTTCCTCAGGTGACAGTAGATACTTAGGTCATACTTTCCCCTCCCTCAGCCAGCACAGCATCTAAGCTCCCCAGGCTGGTCTACCGGGTGATGTTGAAGCTACCACAGCTGGAGATGTGTACTGCTCACTGCATACATCATCAAACTTCTGGCTTCTACTTCAGCCCCTGAATCCGACACTGCAGAACCCATTTTCCCTGCCTGGTGGGGAGAACCCTTATTTTCCACAGTGCACATATCCCCCAACCTGCAAGAGCACCTACTAGGCTCCTGAACTCCATTGTGATTGTCTTAATGTTCTCAGAGTTTAAACAGAACACCCCAGAGAAGTGCACACATTTTTACCTCCACAAATTATTTTTACTAGGTGCCGGCAAAGACGCTTCACATGAAATGTCATGTGCCCACCAGTCTTTTAAGAGAAAGCTAGTGTGCATCTACGGGTGACATAAGAGGAAAGGTAGTGAGCATATTAGGTACCATATGAGAAAAATGGGGCATATGGGGTGGCACATTAGAGATAAGCTGGTTTGGCCGAGGAGGGTAGAAGCCCTCCTTGCACTGTGGAGAAAAACAACTATGTCAGGTATGCAATGCACCAGGCCAAATAAATTTCCAAGGCAGTTTCAGCCATTACAGTGGGACCCCCTCCCCCTGCCAGCTAATGTTTCTGCTGAACCTCTACCACACACCCTATGCCTAAGCACCTGACTGGTCACTAAACAAAAGGATGCTCACCTTCCAGGCTTGGCCCTGGACATACTCCTCTTAGTTGACAAAATAGGAAACATGAGGGGAGATATAGAGGACCGCTGCAATGTATAATAAAAGTTTATAGCATCTATAAAAAGCTAAAGTTCAAAGTAAAGCTGCAGAGCACAGTAACAAGCTGAAAGTGGGCTAAAATACAGACATAAAGTGCAGAGCAAAATTGTCTTGCACAGTGATAAGTGTTTCCCCTCTCCCCCACACAGGGAGCTCTAGGCAACCCCAGCTGCGGCTGACGGATGCCAGTCCAAGTACAATAAAATTAAATATAAAGTAGAGGCTGCCTATGGCAGCCATGGAAAAAAATTGCCCAGCTCCAACTGGCTCCTAGAAAAAAATACTGAAGTTCATTACGAACTTCCAAAGTATTGAAGGGAGGAGCTTGAGTTTTTGGAGAAAATTTAAATGTGCCCAAGCTCCTGCCACAGCATTGTGTACCCCTACACTCTTCAGTGTCTCCCATGGATGTAAGAGAAAGAAATGCTGGTGGGCACTGAAGAATGTGAGGTAAAAGATGGTGCGTAGGAGGGGTTGTGTATGATGGAAAATCTGGTGGGCAGGTGGGGAGATTATTTGAGAAAAGAACATATACTGGGAAGGGAGGGAACTAGGTTTAGATCATATCTGAGGAAAGAGAACTTTACAAAATGGTACTGGATAGGTGGAATAGCCAGAGGTTATTATGGATATAGAAAAATAGGATAAACCAGATGGCCCATTGGTTTTTATCTGCTGTTAATTTCTGTTTTTAACTTTGAAATCATAAATATTGTAACTTTTTAAAAAGCTATGAAATTCCATAGACAAAAAACCTTACGGTTTAACATGTCCGATTAAGGTTCCTTACACTTGTACACTATTTCAAATTTAAAAAAACGATTGAAACTCTTCCACTCAAACTCCAAAAAGCAATGAAATTACGACGATTAAGGCAGAAACTTTAATGGACGTGTTACTTGCGCAATACAGACATGGTATGCCATCACATCCTCTTGGTTAGCTGCAGATTCAGCGCTATCATGGAGTGAGATTGCTGTCACTCACAAAATGGTGGAGCTGCTAATTTACAGATTTGTGTGTTCACTGGAATACACACATGCAGTGCTATTACATTTTCTTAGTTTAGCTTTATCGTAGTTTAGGGCCTGCGTGTCTTAGAAAGAGACATTGGAGCAACTTCATAAAAAAAGTAGAACTACAAAATTACATTAGAGTTAAATTACATTAAAATGGTGTATAAGCCTCTGCTTAGTTTGGTTTTCAGTGAGCAATGTTTTCCATTTCATTCTTTTGCAAGGTCTAAGCTAACTTTTAAGGATACATAAAGCCAACAAGACCTTATCGGGAAATAATTTAGCAAACTGCAAAATAGTGTAATCCAAATGCACAGAGAGATTCTCTGCAGGGATCTGTCAGCTGCAGGAACCATATTTGGTGAAGAGGCATGTATTGCAGCTATCTTTCAGGAGCAGGCACAATATTGGAGGGAGGATTGCTCTACAAGGATCTGTCAGGAGGGGTTAGTATGTTGAATGGAGGGATGCTCTGCAGGGGTCTGTCAGATGCAGGGAGTGTTTTGGGTGGAGGAATGCTCTGCAGGATTCTTTTTCAGGAGCAGATACTGTTTGATGATGAGCTATGTTCTGCAGGTATCTTCTTGTTGCAGGCACAGTCTTGGAGGGAGGAATTCTATGCAGGGGTATGTCAGGAGCAAGTATTGTGTTTCCGAAGGAGGGATATTCTGCAGGAATCTGTTGGGAGCAGGTACAGTGATGGGAGGAATGCTCTGCAGGAATCTGTCAGGAGGGGGTAGTATGTTGAGTGTAAGGATACTCTGCAGGGGTTTGTCAGCAGCGGGGAATGTCTTGGGTGGAGGGGTGCTCTGCAGGGTTTTTTCGGGTACAAATACTGTTTGGTGATGAGCTATGTTCTGCAGGTATCTTTTATGAACAGGCACAGTCTTGGAGGGAGGAATGCTCTGCGGGGTTTTTGTAGTTCTACTTTTTTATTGCTCTAATGTCTCTTTCTAAGACACGCAGGCCCTAAACTACGATAAAGCTAAACTAAGAAAATGTAATAGTACTGCGTGTGTGTATTCCAGTGAACACACAAATCTGTAAATTAGCAGCTCCACCATTTTGTGAGTGACAGCAATCTCACTCCATGATAGCACTGAATCTGCAGCTAACCACAGGATGTGATATAATACCATGTCTGTATTGCGCAAGTAACACGTCCATTAAGGTTTCTGCCTTAATCGTCGTAATTTCATTGCTTTTTGGAGTTTGAGTGGAAGAGTTTCAATCGTTTTCTTAAATTTGAAATTGTGTATAAGTGTAAGGAACCTTAATCGAACATGTTAAACCGTAAGGTTTTTTGTCTATGGAATATATATATATATATATATATATATATATATATATATATATATATATATATATATATAATGAAAAGCCCCTCTATCACACTCACACACTGTATTAACATATCCATCCTTCCCTCACTATATTAAGAATCCCCCCCTCCCTTCCATCCCTCACTCACAATTACACACACTGTATTAAAATCCCCACCCTCCCTCCTCACACTTACTTTGTAACATCCGCTGTGTGAGAGATGCAGGCAGCCTCTCTTGTAGTTTTGCATACTGCCTCCTCCTATCGTAGATATAGACAGGAGTCACATGAAAAGTGCCACCCCATGTGACTCCTGTCTATAGCACTGATAGGAGGAGGCAGCCACACACAGGGATTCACGGCCACATTAAGGAAGGTGGCTGGTACCGAAGGAGGGGCCAGCAACCTAGTGCTACACTACATCCACCCCCCTGCTGGCACCTGTCCAGGGGGGACTCACACATATTTTTCTTTTTTTTTTAATTCCAAAAAGAACATTCGGCAGTCTCCTGACACAAGCGGCCTACCCGGAAAAGTCCCGGTTGGTTGTATGGCCAATCTGCCCCTGTCTTTGATGATCAATTGTCATAAAGTTGTCTTCAATGCAAAAGCCACAGCGTTTAAGCTATTTTTATATAGGACTCGGTGGGTTTTGGTCTCCCAAAAATGTCTGCCATTTGTATACCCAGTCAGTAATAGAAACACATTGTAAAATAAAAGTTAATTCAACTAAAACTGATGATTTGGCAAAACTTTATGTAGGATCTGACCAGCAGCAGAATGAACAAACCAGAAATTCTATATCTATTTCTTCATTATTCAACACCATTCTCAGCATCTATCTCAGGACCTTAGCATGTACTTTAGTAATAGAGTGAGATTTCTGCATACTGGATTTTATTTTCAGTTTCTGCTCTGTGTGTGTCTGCCTATGTGTATTGTGTGTGTCTTTCTGTCTCTCTGTGTGTACCAACATATGTGTCTGACATGGGAGAGGTGGGGGACAAAGAGCCCTAATTTTAGATGCTTTTAAATGCTATTTAGTAAAATACAAAGCCATATTATTAAATAGAGTTAAAAAAGCATCTAATAATCCCTAATGTTTTGGGTTTGGCTCTGTGTATAGTATATTTCTGCAGTGACAGATGTGCAGCTGCATTTTTGCTGCATGTACTGCTTAGGGGCAACTGGAAAACACCCTGTCTGTTGCTTTGTTGGTAGAATTCAGTGATTCTTATGCTATCACTCTAGTCCAATACAGTATCACATATTTTGCTTCATAATTGTCATTATTACTTTGAATGAGTATTTGAATTTCGAATATGTCATGTTACTGTCCAAGATAAATATGTTGTGAATATGTCCTGAATGGATAGGCTTGTATCTAAATTCGGGACACAATTTTTCTGTTTGTACTATGCATTTGTGGAACTTTGAATGGCATGGTCACAATATTGTGAAAGAGTGCTCTATATTGTATATCCGGCCCGCAATTATGCCAATCCAAAAAAAAGAGATTGAGGAAAAACACTAGATAATCCAAATTGTCAAGTATAATGTATACATCTGAAGTTGGCATCATCAATTAAGGTTCTCTATTAATGTTAATCCATGAAATGTTATAAAGAGAGAAAAACACTGCCTCTGGAAAGGAGCCAAATGTTAGGAACCAGCAATTTTGACCTGTGCAGGGTGTGCCATGAAAAACAAATTATCCATTTTATGCAAATTGTGACAAATTATGGATTTTATGCAAATTGGTGTTTGGGACTGTGCAAAAATATTCTACAGGCGTGATTATCAGTTTACTATATCCAGTTAGTCTCCACATGCCAGAAAGAAAGTTTACACAATATGCCTACCAGACTACCCCCCCCCCCCCCAACTCAGTATGTCAGCTCAGCTGTTCTGAAGGTACAGTTTACCTGCCTGTCAGTGGTGTTTAGAGTGCAGAAATTATAAATGCCCCATTGAGTAAAAGTTTTGAATAACTCCTACTTGGTAATACCTTCAGGTCAATCCGAACTGAAGCTTAATCTCTCCAACCTCATCATTCTGTGCAAATGGGTGTCCCTGAAAATGCATTGAACAGAAGAACAGGTGCAAAGCAGATGCTTCTCAAACACATTGCAATATAAATTGCATTGTCTATAACGCTATTTTTGCAACATAAGAGTTACTTTATCACAGTAAATCTATGCGCAAATAAGTCACTTGGCACAAGAGCGAATACTAATGCTTTGTGGGACTGTCATTCTCTGGCGTCTCTCCTCCAGCACTGAGCCTTTATGGTATGTTACCTCTGTTTCTCTTGACTCTACTTGAAGAACTACACCTGGTTGATTCTGCTGATTTAGGCATCATGCAATTCCTACCTTTTGACACATAGGGGTCTATGTAACAGCTCTCTCTCACCGTTTTTTGCTATTCAACATAGATTTAAATCCGACATTTCAATGGCCTTAACCCTATTATGGGAGATTACTGCTGTCCCCATAGGCAACAACACTAATTAATTCATTAAGCTTCAAAAAGCATTGCTTTTTGCAGTAAAGTAATGCCATCTCAAGAAGGAGTTACTTGTCACTTACAATTTGATCCAGAGGAAGTCTTTCTGGCTTAACTGGATCCCTCACCTGTAAAAGTACTATGCGCATGCGTATAGCTCCTTCTCCATTCGCCGTCAGTTTTAGGATACAAGTGCATAGATGAAAGGCTTCGTGGAGGGGCTCCCACTGCAGTCCCGACATGCTAAATTCCAGCTTTATTTCATTATGTATTGCTGCAATTTTCATCAATGCATATTGATGTTTATTGCTCTGGGGTCATAAATTTACCCCATAATCTTCACATTAGTATACATTCACGCTGTCGGATACTGACCCTCTCGTTATTTGTGCTTAACTGCAATTTATCAGGGAGGTAGTTAAAGCCATAACACCTCTTAAGTACTACTTTTAGCATGCTTTTTAGTAGAGATGAGTGGGCTCGGATTTCGCTAATCCGAGCCCACCCGAACAGTGTGTATCCAACGGGATCCGAGCACTGTTCGGGTACTTCTGGCCGCCAAAGGAATCCAAAACGAGGCTATGACATCCAAGTCTCGCAGGACTCGGATCTCATAAATGCCCCGCTCGCGGCCGCCATCTTCATTCTCCCTGTGGTTACTGAAGAGGGAGGTTGATATGCTCTGTCCTGCTGATTACTTTAGTCAAGTGGTGCTCTGTCCTGCTGAGTCCATTAGTACTTTTCCCAGTGCTCTGTGCTGCTGAGTCCAGTGTTGCTTTTGTCCTGTATTTGTTTCTGATAAGTCCATAGCAATTTGTCAATTAGCCAAAAATCTTTAAAAAAATGTAAAAAAAAATACCCAATTTTTTTTTTAAAATAAATATAAAAAAATTATTGAAAAAGTATAAAAAAAATAATAAAGCAATATATTCTTGCAGTCCCAAAAAAGAGGAACTGCCATTTCTATTACTACGGTCATTGTTTCTGTAGTTCCAAAAAAGAGGAACTGCCATTTCTATTACTACGTTCAACAGCTATGTTGGTGTTAGACGTGCATCCGGTGTCCGCCATCTGTGCAGTGGAATTCAGACCAGTTGGAGGATGTAGGAGCAGCCATCTGTGCAGTGGAATTCAGACCAGTTGGAGAAGGTATTGTGGCCCCGGTACCAAATTGGGTACCGGGGCCACTCCACTACGCAGTCCAGATAGATGCGTATCAGATATTAAAATACGTTGACTGTTGCTGCCAAATCAAAAATGAATGAAAATGACCTGTCATCGTCAAAAACAAGAGGTAGTGACGCGCTCGAACTACACCCTCTATATGCTGCAGAGGATGTAGAAGCAGCCATCTGTGCAGTGTAATTCAGACCAGTTGGAGGAGGTATTGTGGCCCCGGTACCAAATTGGGTACCGGGGCCACTCCACTACGCAGTCCAGATAGCTGGGAGGTGTTCAGAATAGACTGGAAATTAGTGGAAATGATTCTTATTGAATGTTATTGAGGTTAATAATAGTGTAGGAGTGAAAAAAAAACAAAAAAAAAAAACGGGATTTTAGTACTTTTTATGCTTTTTTAAAAATAAATCAGAACCCAAAACCCTAAATCCGAACCAAAACCTTTCGACGGGTGTTCTGATTAGCTTGAGGTTTTGGGTTCTGATTTGTTTTGCCAGAACACAAAACACTAAAAGTGGCCGGTGCACACCCCTACTTTTTAGCATCTGACTAAGATCAGTATAGCAATATACTGTGCTATACTCATCTGATAGCAAGCAATTTCTACGTCTTCAAAATATTTTTTTTAACTCTATCTCAGTCTTGAAAACCTCACTTCTTCCTGTTTCTCTTTTTGTCAGCTCTGTCCTGTCGATCTGTCTACTTTGGAACTGAAACAAAATACTTAAGAACTCTACTCTGCTCAAAACTGAAATCTTCTCTGACAAAATACCTCACACAATGATTCACATGCTCACCTTCCAAATCTTATCCCTAGTCTCATCCTGCTCTCCACTTACACCCTCATCACCTATATATCTCCTCTCCCTACCTAGATTTCTATCTCTACATACATATATTTAACATATATTTATTCTAAAATGATAACCACATTAGAAGTATATTTTACATACAATAAAATTACTTGCTCCTATTTCTTCACATCCTCTTCATTCTATGTCCCTTAACCTCACCCCACAATACATATCCCTTATTCACATCCTTGTCCCAAGCACCTACACCATATTTCCTTGACACTCACACATCACACCTGCACCTTATTTGTATTGTCACCAAAAACCACTCACCCTAATACCTTACAAAACTAGCTTTCTCATCCCATTTCTCTTCCCCTCACCCCCTATTATATGTTATACATAATATTATTTATATTCTTCATTCTACTATTATTTTACAATTTTTTTATTCTACATTAATTTTTATTTTATTCATATATCACTGTGTTTATATCTTTACCTTATTTCCTTATATTTTTCTTTTCTTTTAGTCTATTCTTCACTACTTACCTCTGATCTTTACTTTATCTCTCACTTTTCAATACTGATATATATATCCCTTTACAGCTTAGCATCTCACTTCACAAACAACTAGCACCTAATTTTCAGAAACAAAACTGGAGAACAACACCTTCCCAGACAACAATCATCAGGACCACTCAAAGCACTCAATTTGTTTTCACTATCAAAACAAATGTGTTTATGACTTGGTTGGGTGTAAGTGAATCTGGGTTTAAAGATGCCTGAAGCAAACCTGGCACATATGCTACTGGTACAGAACTGGATGCATCTTAAGATGACTGTGCTTCAGCATATGAATTATACGTTCTTTTTACATGCAGCTTTTTAGAGCATATTTTTGAACACATATGCCTCAGCATCAGCCCCTATGTGTCCAAGATATTGGTGTTCTGTTAATATTGCATTAATTTGCATCTTTATATTTATGACTGGTACTGACTATGGGAAATATTGAAAGTCCAAAGCTTAACAAATTGTCATCCAGTATTATTTGCAAGCTTCATAATAATACAAAAGAAAATTGGCTCAAAAACAAAGAAATAACAACTTCAAATATCTTAAGTTCTTTAATTAAATTTGCCTTTCAAACAATAAATTTGTTTTTAAAATAGTTTTCCTTTTAAGTGTATCTCCAAACATTGGTCTCCTTGGAATCAGGACAAGGGGGTTTGGTGGCATTTAGGCCACCTGTACACCTCCCTGAAAACACCCTTGAATTTCCATATGCACCAGAGACAGTAGTGTGTGCCACCGGCTCACTGGGGCAAGCATGGACCATACAATACATGGCCAAAGGTGTGTGGATACCCGAACATCACACACATATGTGCTTGTTGAACATCTCATTCTAAAACCATGGGTATTAATATAGAGTTGGTCCCACCTTTACTGCTATAACAGCCTTCATTTTTTTGGGAAGGTTTTTCACTGTTTTGGAACATAGCTGCAGGAATTTGCAATCCATGCACAAGAGCATTAGTGAGGCTGAGTATTGATGTTGGGCGATAAGGCCTAGCTAGCAGTCCGGGTTCCAAATTATCCCAATGGTCATAGAAGGGGTTGGTGTCAGTGCTCTGTGCAGACAACACAGGACCCCATTTCTTGATCCACCTAGCTTGTGCATGGGGCATTGTCATGCTGAAACAGGAATGGGCCTTTCTGAAACTGTTGCCTCAAATTGGAAACACACAATTCTCTAGAATGTCATTGTATGCTGTAGCATTAAGATTTCCCTTCACTGGAACTAAGGGGCCAAGGCCAAACCATGAAAAACAGCCTCATACCGTTATTCCTCCACCACCAAACTTTAGAGTTGGCTTTACGCATTCGAGTAGGAAGCATTCTCCTGGCAAACCTACATTCTTCCGTCAGATTGCAAAATAATGAAGTACGATTCACCACTCCAGATAACAAGTTTCCACTGCTCCAGAGTACAATGGCAGTGTGCTTTACACCATTACAGTCGGTTTGGCCTTGCCCATGGTGACATATATGCAGCTGCTCGGCCATGAAAACCTAATTTATGAAACTCCCAACGAACAGTTCTTGTGCAGACTTGCTTAATAAGGTAGTTTGGAACCTGATTTGCAGAGGAAAATATTCTTAGAAAGGTTTCCAAGTCTTGGTTGACCCTCTCCGTTTGCCCATCTGGGGGTAATAGGTGGAGGAGAATTTCAGGTGAATCCCAATTAGATGACAGAGAGCTCTCCAAAATTTTGACACAAATTGGACCCCATGATCTGAAACCATCTCCTCAGGAAGTCAGAAGGAAAATTTCATTCACAAAGTGGTGAGCCAGCACAAGAGAATATGGAAGACCATTGAGCAGGATAAAGTGAGCCATTTGAGAAAAGCGGTCCACGATCACCCAGATGGTATTATACTTTCGGCTGGACGGGAGATCCGTGATAAAGTCCATGGTGAGATGTGTCCATGGTTTGGTAGGCACGTGAGGAGGATGAAGTAACCCAGATGGAGCTTGACGAGGAGACTTATTCTGGGCACAGATGTTGCAACTTGCCACAAAGTCTCTAATGCAGGTTCAAATGTTTGGCCACCAATTGTTCTGGGAAAACGTCTTATGGGCGCCCATATAACCAGAGAAGCGAGATGCGTGAAACCAGGAGAGAAGTTTAATTTGCAATTGAATAGGCAAAAAAGGTTTTCCCAGGGGAAGGAGTGGGAACGGAAGTCAAAGAAGAAGCGTACAAGCATTTGGGATTCAGGATGGTGCAGTTCGATACCGAGGATGTGTCTGAGTTAGTGTTGAAGGCTCTGGAGAGCGCGTCAGCCCTCTTATTCTTCAGACCAGGTTTGAAGGTAATATAGAGATTAAAACGCGAGAAGAAAAGAGGCCACCGAGCCTGTCAAGGATTCATACACTGAGCAGTTTGTAGATATAAAAGATTTTTGTAAACACGGTAACCGGGTGTAGGGCCTCATCCAGTAGGTAACACCATTCGCTTAAGGCTAGTTTCATAGCCAGCAGCTCCTTGTACCCTATAGCATAGTTCTCTTCAGCAGGTAGAAACTTTCGGGAATAAAAGGCAAGGAATTTGCCTTGAGGAAATTTCTGGGACAGTACAGCTCCTCCACCCACTGAGGAGGCATCCACTTCAAAGAAGAAAGGAAGTAACATGTAAGGCTGTCTGATAATTTGAGCCGTGACCGCTTTTGGTGGCCAGAATCGGTTTTCGGCTCCTTTTGCAAGTAAGTGCAACTATGGGAGCCCCAACAGTTGAAAATCCAAGGATAAAGCGTCTCAAATAGTTTGCGAAACCCAGAAAACACCGTTGTGGCCAATCCAATATAGCACAAACTTTATAGGGATCCATCTGTAGGCCAGAGGCTGAGACAATGTACCCTAGGAAGGGTATACTTGGGACCTCAAAGAGACACTTCTAGAGTTTACAGTGGAGTTGGTTCTCCCGTAATATGGACAGAACCTCAGATGCATGGAGACGATGGGAAGTAAATTTTGGGAGAAAATCAAAATGTCATTGAGGTAGAGGACTACACAGGAATTAAGGAGGTCACGGAAAATCTTGTTAACAAAACTTTGGAAAATGGCTGGGGCATTGCATAACCCCAATGGCATGACAAGGTATTTGTAGTGGCTATCCCGCGTATTAAAAGCCGTCTTCTATTCGTCTCCAGGCCAAATTCTAATGAGGTTGTAAGCCCCACGGAGGTCGAGTTTCGGGAAGAAACTGGCTCCTTTGATACGGTCAAACTGCTTGGTGATTAATGGTATGGGATAACGATTCTTGATGGTGATGTTGTTAAGGCCACGGTAATCAATGAAAGGTCTCAGTGTCCGTCTTCCTTCATCACGAAGAAGAACCCTGCTCCAGCCAGAGAAGAAGAGGGTCTGATAAAATCTTGTTGAAGGTTCTCTTTAATATATACTGACATGGCTTCAGTCTCAGGCAATGAGAGTGGGTAGACCCGGCCACGAGGTGGAATATTGCCGACTTCTAGATTGATGGGGCAATCCCAATCACGATGTGGAGGTAGGCATTCAGAATGGGCCTTGCTAAATACATCCGAGAAGGAGGCATATTGAGGTGGCAAGAATTCAGAGACCGGAAGCGGAAGGCTAGCGCCTGGAGGGCGAATGGGTTTAAACATTTTACCAGCACAAGCAGGACCCCAGGCTAGAATTTGAGAGGAGGACCAGTCCAGATGGGGACAATGTAATTGGAGCCATGGTAATCCCAGATTAATAGGGCTAGTAGTGAGGGGTAATGTATAAAAGGAAATTAGGTCCCGATGTAGAGCCCCTATTTGGAACAAGATAGGTTTAGTATGTTTCAAGATGAGCATATGGGTGATGCGAGATCCGTCAATGGCAGTGACGACCACCGGAGATTTTATAGGAACCTTGGGCAGGGCCCATTGTGAAACGAGTGAGAGTGAAATAAAATTCCCTGCAGCTCTAAATCCAATAGGGGGTTAGAGAGAAATGATCCTGAGGAATGATGCAAGGTAACAGGAATAGAACAGGTTAGAGGAACACAGGGAGTTGGAGAGGATTTAGACACCCCTAGCCTGAGCTGGCCTGAACAGGTTAGGGTTTGTCGTTTCCCGAACGTTTTGGACAGGAACTGAGGACGTGGCAAGGATCGATACAATAAATACAGAGTTTGTTCCTCAGTCTTCTCTCCCGTTCTTCTGGTGTTAGTTGGGAGCGGCCTAGCTACATTGGCTCGTCAGCTTGGATGGAACGTTGGAAGCCTGGAGCCAACTTGAAAGGAGGATGACAATGGGGTTCTTTTTCAGAAGACCTCTCACAAAACAGAAGAGCCACTCGGTTGCAAAGTGAGATGAGGGCGTCCAAAGTTGAGGGTAATTCTTGGGAAGATAACACATCCTTGACTCTATCTGAAAGGCCGTGCCAGAAGCCTGCCAATGCCTCCTGATTCCACTGCAATTCGGATGAGAGTGTCCGGAACTGGTTGACATACTGCGCCACTGTAGAGGAGCCCTGACGGAGTCTCAGGATGCTGGAAGCTGCTGACGTGACCCGACCGGGTTCATCAAAGTTTATGCAAAAGGCGGAGATAAAGGCAGCACTATCAGCAAGAATGGCGTCATCCCGTTCCCATAGGGGAGAAACCATGCCAAGGCCTGTCCAGAAAGTAAGGATATAATATAGGCCACTTTCGACCTGTGTGTAGGAAAAGTCGAAGGTTGCAACTCGAATTGAATAGAGCATTGATTTAAGAACCCCCGATAGGACTTAGGAGCCCCATCAAATTTGAAAGGGGTTGGTAGCCGCAAGGTGGAGGGAGAGTCCAAGACTTCTGCCTATACCGGGGCACTCAGGTGGCTACCTGAAGGGTATCCAAGCGAGTAGCCAAATTTTGTATACATTGTAATAATTGCAACTGAACCGCATCTTGTCGTTCAATCCTATCAGTTCCTACCAGATGGTGGAGCATATCTTTGGCGGAGGGTTCTCCAACAGGATCTGTCATTCAAAGGCCGGTTCTTAATATCGGTTCACTGAGACTTTACGGTTCACTAAGACTCTAGTTGGATCCTTTTGATCTGCTGGGGTTTTGACACTACTCCCCCTAGAGGCGCGGAGTTTAACAGCGCAAAGATATGGACTTTTCTGCCTCTACTTCAGGTCGTGGTCCTCGGGAAAGAGTACCCCATGGGACCTTGGAGAGTGGGACCGGAAAGGAATATATTTGATGTGATGTCCTGTAAACTGCTGCGTGTTACCACTTAGGATAGTGGAGCAAGAATGCTGACTGAGGGAATCGATAAGCGGGCACAGGGGCGCGCTTGGCATGATCATCCGCAAGTTGACACAAGGAGTAGACTTGGTGTGATGTTCTGCGAGTTTGACACAAGGAAAATAATTGGAACGGTGTTCTGCAGGCTGACACAAGGAGTAAACTTGGTGCGATGTTCTGCAGACTGACACAAGGAGTAGAATTGGTGTGATGTTCTGGAATCTGAAACAAGGTGTAGACTTGGCGCGATGTTCTGCAGCCTGACACAAGGAGTAAAAATGGTGCAGCGAGATCATGAGAGCCAGTCCTAATGCAAGCAAAGCGACACAAAGATCCGGCAATGGAGGAATAAAGCAGGTGGTTTAAATAATGCGGGCAATGAGTGAACACTAATGAGAGGGCTTAAACTGGTGAATGGCTCTGCGCACCACACTACAATTGTGGTGCTTGGTTAGGACATACATTGAGGAGCAACTGCACAGGTAAGAAGCTTCCAGCTGCTTCTGCTTCATGTCAGTGTTCTGTGCTCCATATTGGGATATTAAAAACACTGGATGAGTGACATATTCAGTGTTTTATCTGTGTTTTGCATTGGCCCTGCTTCAACTGCACTTTCATGCTCCTTTTCATGCCCACATTCAGCTCACAAGTGACTGCCTCAACTGTGTGTGATTGACAGGCCCACTTTAAAGTTCCTTTTCAGAACCTTTTCTAAATCACCAAAAATGTACATGATTTTTAACCACTCATAATTATGTAAGGCTGCCATGTTAAATGCCCTCCTTTAGAAGTCACAAACAGAAGTAAGCAATGTTTGTGTAAATAGGTGAGATGTATTTGTAATTTTGCACTTTCTGTAATAAAGTATTACATAGTAGATGCAAATGGGTTAAATCTGTAGAAAAGGATGTAATCATTTTTAACTTAATAATACAAAAAAGAAACCCATAACATCTACAATGCATTGTTTTCCCTAAGTAAACATTTCCCTTCAGTCTCCTGTTGCAGAGAAAGACTGAATGGCATGTCTGAAGCTCACAATAAGGCGTTTTTAATTAGAACATAAAAAAGACCTACAAATGCTAGCATTGTGAAGCGAAGAACAAAACATGGGGACTTACACGGAAATAAAGTTTCTTGTTATTGTTGCAAATACAATTAGTATCAGAGAGAATGGGTGCAGCTTACTGTAGCAGAATCGGGCGTCTTCCTGGGTATGGGAAAGCCAGCCCTTGGAATGATATACTGCTTTAGCTTATCAGTGTGTATGTTCTCTGAGGTCTTCACTTATTCTTGTAAGGGCACAGGAAGGAGCTTGTAGGGGATGTAATGAGAGGTACTTAGTAAGGAAGTGATCTTGATAATGTATAATTCAATAAGAAATTGGGATAACAGGTTAAAGGAAATGTTATAAAAATGGAGCATTGTGTTCTTGTAGAGAAAGAACTGCTTGGCCCTGTGAAGTGAGACTAGGCATAGTTTGCAGACTTCCCACTACTATTGACTAATGTAATGAACTTATTACTGATACACTGACATCACTGTTTCTCCAGATGCCTAAAGAAGCCACATAATACTGGTATATACTTTTCTTTTTGCATTAGTCTCACTTGGATTGGCTAAGAACTTACATGTAATTGCTCAAGCATATTTAACTAGTACACTGTACCCATAATATCACAGAGTATATATATATATATATATATATATATATATATATATATATATATATATATATATATATATATATATATACACATACACTCAGACCCCATATAACACTACCCCACATAGTGCTAATCTTTACAACACATTTTTAAAATGATATTCAATTTTAATTGAAATAAAAATGACAAATTAATTTTTAACAGTTTAAACTTCTCAAGAGGGGCTGCTATTACCGTAAACATTTAAACAGCTGATCAAAGTGAATCACATATGCTCCAAGCCACTCAACCCAATCACATATTCGTTCATATTCTGTTTCCACCACGTTTGCAAATTTTCTTGTTCCCTTACCATTTTTTTCCATATTTTCTGTGTAGGAAAAGTTAGAATTCGATGTGAAACTGCCAGTGATATGACGTTTGGAAGCTGGCGAGTGTCAGGTTGATGTTTGAAATGGATGATCATAACATTATAAAAAATGCAGACACTGGTAATTACATATTAATGATACTAGACATTGTTCATTAAGGTTTGTTATTGTATATTATTGTGTGTTTGTTGCTCCCACAAACAGCTATATTCTTAAAAGAGTACATCATATGTCTCAGGTTGAATTTCTTTTTTTTATCAAGAATGCATGTTATTTAAATATAATGGCCCTGCATATTGCTGATTTACATAGCACTTCACCTTTGAAGAGCGCATCCTCTGCGTTAAAGTTTTAAAAAGATCCACTGCTGTTGTGTGGAATAAATTCCTCTGAATTTCATTCCTTGTGGTAAATGTGTCAAGACGTAATTTTTTCAGTGATTTCAAATCGCTGTAAATCGTTTTAGAGATCACAGGCGATTTTATGTGCAAAGTCGCCATATGTATTAACCTGCGATTTTTAACATTCCAAAATCCAATCTCTGGGTGTGTGTGTCGATTTTATAACACCTATCCCACCAGCAGATTAGTCAACTCTACAGAGATTCAACAGAAACTTGCCCAAGTTTCAACAGAAACACAAACAACTTGCCCGAGATTCAACAGAAAAAAAAAGCATGCTGTTAGAACTATCTGTCCTTTCTTAACATACCAGGAGGCAAAATACAAGTTTTAATTATGAGGGTACTTTTGATTTGTTGTTTAGAGGGGCAAAAATTATTATTAATTATCTTACAGGGCCAAATTATTTTATGAATAAATTACTGGGCCAAATTTTGTTAATGATTATATGTAAGAAACAATTTTGCCCATGTGAATGCTGCCACTTGTAGCGCCACAAGTATGTAGGTTTCCCCATCTGGAAATATTACGTGTTGCCACATCATAAAAAAATATTATTGTCCCATTGGTAATAACATAGTATGCCACTATAATATAATAAATAAATAATCCCTTATATATAATGGTTAATGAAATTTGCCCATAAAATAATTTGGTCCCCGTAAGATACTTAATAATCATTTTTGCCCCTATAAACAAAAGGTCATGATTACCCTCATAATTAAAACTTATAAGTGTGCATCCTGTTATGTTAACATTGGCCAGCAGTGGAAAGCTGATGTGTTTGCTAATCTCGCCTACCCAAAGCAGCATGTTGATTCTGGCCATTTTCGCAGCAATCACAGACAAGTTTGCTAAATTGCCGCTTCATACATATGGCGATTTGTACTCTTAGAATGGCCAAAAGGAGGAGTGGCGATTTGTAGTGTGTCGATTTTGGTTACATCACTTTACTTGCAATTTACTATAAACTCACACTATCATACATCGGCGGGTTCAAATTCACCTGAGAAAATCGCTAAATAAAGCAAATTGCAGCTTGATACATACCTCCTAATTTCTCCTATTTTGGGGAATTTGTCTTGAAGGCAGGGGTACTCCAAAAGTATGTCATAATTCATGCTGCCCTGCAAAGTGTTTGATTCATGCGGAATTTCTGTGCTACACGGATAGATGGAGTTGGCTAGATGATCACATGGCGATGGCACACTCAGTCTCATGTTTCTATCAGAGAAGTAGATCTAAGCAAGTAAAAATAGGAACTATATAACAAGGATAAAGTAATAACAGATAGTCACACAATATCAAAACAGGTCAAGACAGATTCTATATTTATTCATTAAAGTAAGTTAATAATGCAGCATTTTTCATGTTTAGTTACACTTTTTAAGTAACTGAAGTATAGATTCAACTTACTGCAGTGAAAAGAAATGCAATAATTTATTTCACACTTGCCGACATTTCACTCTTCATCTCCGGGAGATCCCGGAAGAGAGGTGTATGAGGATGGAGGGGGCAGTGAGCGGCGAATCACATTATTTTTGCACCACTGCGCAGTGACATTGACCATGAATCACATCATGGAGGTCCCCATCCTGCCCACTTCATTAGTAAGTGGCAAGTTGCGGGACAATGGCCTGTTGTCCTGTGAGTGCAGGAGAAAGGGGCTGAAGGGCAAGGGGGCATGTGCCTACCTAAGGCTGGATCACTGGGCCACCTGCATTTTATTTCCTTTAAAATAGGCTGCTGAGTTGACTCTTGCCCCCCGTGCTAAAGTTTGCCAGCCCTCCCATGCCAGGAGACCTACCCGGAAATTGTGAGTCATTCAGGGAGAGTGTGTAAGTATGATTTATTTGCAAATGTGCTAAATATTCTTATTACAGTATTATAAGTTATTCAAACGACTTGAAAACTTTGCAGAATACAAATGTCATAGAGACTGACGAGATAAGACAATTGAGTGGTTTCTATTATTCTATAACAGCTATATTTTATCAATGTTTTTTTATGATTTTAGTTTTTTTTAATGGTTTGTGCAGTTTGCAGAAGGGCAAATGCTTTGATGTGTATGAGCCATAAGATTAAAAATGCATTAATGGGGATGACTTTCATCAAAACCTTCAATTTTCAGACAGTAATAGGTCATGTTTGCTGTGATGAATTCAATGTATTTCTATTATCTTTTGATTATGATAACTTCAGTATGTGATGGAGGAATAATTTGTAACAGGAGCAGAATAAGAAGAAATTCAGAGAAAATTCTTTCTGCTTTTGGAAGTTTATTCAAGTATTCTTCTTCCTCCTACAATAAAAGATTAATGCAGGTTGATTTTTTTTAAAATCATTTTGTATATTTTTGAAATGTGCATTTTTTAAAATATTTATGTATGTGAACTGACCTTTTTTTCACAAGTTTAATATAAAATTAATTTACTATGACTTTGATTAATCTTAGTGAATGTAAATCTTTTGTGGACTGAAATTGCCGTAACCTCATGCAGTGACGTTGACAATAGAACTGACTGGCATTTTAAAGGATCCTATTGGCTCTGTACAACTGAGCTTATGACCTACTGTACCAATGGGTAAAAAGAGAAACATTAAACAGAGATAATGGTTTCATGGTCCCTATTCTCCACTTTTGATTCATTTTGAAGATGCCATTTCTTATTAAATCAATTTTAATATGTGGTTTGTGTCCCTTTTAATAGTAGTAGTAATGGGGAAATGTTATTTTTAGATATTTTAATAATATAAAGGAGTGCAATACTGGTGTATACAGAAATACTCCACGTGGTTGACTAGAATGTAATTTTGGTAGAAGCTCTGTAAAGCCTGGGGACTCAGTTTGCACAACAAGACATTGTACCCTTTGGGACACACAGATCTTCCTTGCATGGATAGATGTCCTTCATCTTGGGAGGAGCCGCAGATTTTTTTTTGTGTAGCTTAACCAGTGTTATTCTCATAACAGTCTCTTCAAAGATCTTGTTTTCTTAGCTACAATATTGCAGGCAATAGCTTTATTTTAAACAGAGATAAAATTAGCTTGATTCTGTTTCCCATGCTCTGTGTCTTCAGTTCTTTCTCACAGTGACCCTCTTAATGTTCTTATTAACCCTATCTGGGAGGATACACTAGTGTCTTTCTTTTTATTTCAAGTACTTTTACTGCTTGTCTAATAAAACTCAAACTGTGACTTACCTGAGATTGTAGTAGCAGAAAACATAAAGGTAATTACCTTTACTTCATTTAGAGATAGACTATGGCTGAAAAAATAGCCCAGGACCACTCTGCAACCTTGCATTTTTCATCTCACATGTTCCAAAATTGTACTATATGCCACCTCCCGCTTGTTCCAAAATAATCCCACATTCCCTCAGACCTCTGTCTGCCACAAAATACCCTAACATGGATGCAGACTCTTAGAAGATGCACCCTGGAATTTCTCAACATGCCACTCAGACCTCTCCTCATGTACCCCATATGCCACTCAGGCAAGATTTTCTATCAATTGGATAAGTGGCATTAAAAAAAAAAAAAAAATTTTTTAAGCAAGCTTTTTTTTTATTGGATTTTTGAAAAGTAATGAAGAGGGTGCCAAGGGGAGAGCCCAAAAAGCAGAATACAAATATGTAGCTATGTATAGCAATATATTAGTAGTGAGTGTAGTTCAATTTTCATTGCTAACCTTGCTGTGGGGCACTAAGGGAGGCTGGCTACTAAGCTACACTACAATTTTTTTAAGCAACAAAGATAAACCTTGTTGTTTGTATCTCCAATTGTTGTGAATTGTGATTGTGATTTGTTATCTACCCATTATGTCTCTTATTGCTAATTTTGCTGTTTTACTTTACATTATAGTCACTTGCCAGGCTGCATCTGTCCCAGTCAAACATTTTAGTTACATAATAGTAATAATAAAGTAGATTAGCTTGGTGAAAATGTTGTTACTTGGTAAAATTAATAATATAATTATTAGCACTACAATTTAATTTAACTACAGCATAGTAGTTAAGCAATGTTCTCCCTTGGTTTGCGCTTTCATCTGGTTCATGATTCTCCACTATGTTATAGATTTTTATTTTCCCATCTGTTTGACCTTTCCCAGGACATAAATGGGACAGGAACCATATTTTGCTGAATTTCACTGAATGTTTCTCCTTCCCTAGGGAAGAAGAAACATTTCTCTTCTGATGTCGACCAGAATATAGTGTAGCAAAAATATCCCAGCTGTGTGCTGTTAGATGTGAATGGCTGAAATATATGGGATGTTTGAGGAGGTGGCAGGCAAATTAGAGGTCCAGTATTAGTTGTTTACAATGTGCCACGATAATGCATGACTGCTGCAC
The DNA here is from genome assembly GCF_038048845.1 of Mixophyes fleayi. Classification (NCBI taxonomy): domain Eukaryota; kingdom Metazoa; phylum Chordata; class Amphibia; order Anura; family Limnodynastidae; genus Mixophyes; species Mixophyes fleayi. The sequence goes on along the minus strand of NW_027445882.1, from coordinate 771,568 downwards.
AGACATGTTCAATGCATGGTCTGAACTTTATCCAAAACATGGGGTTGTAGGTATGGGGATGGTAAAGGCACCTAGGGCTTTACCTCAGGTGCTGTGCACCTAGCCCTGACACCCCCCCCCCCTTTCCTAACTTGTGGGGGAGGGGCTGTGACAGCTCATTATTGACATGGAGAAGGAGTATCCAGCAGCTTAACAGGTAAGAAGCTGCCAGCTGCTGCTCCTCTTTGTCAGCGACATGGAGGTGCCGTATGGAAATTAAAAGCAACGAATAAATGACATTATGGATGCGTCCACCTAAGGTTGGCTAATAGTCGAGCCAGTTCTGGGTTGGAATTAAGTTCATAGAAGTTTACAATTACAAGCAAGATAATTAATATTATTAGAAAAGAGCAATGTTTTATTTTACAATTTTTAAAAACAAAATATAAGAAATAAAAGTGTTACATGTTCTCAAAAATATTTGTAAATGTCACAGAGAATGAAGAAGACTCTACACTCCAACAAATGGCACCAGCAACCCCCAAATTGTCCCCTTCATCCTTACTTCTAAGCAGAAGACTTGCACACATACTGTAGATGTGCAACTAAAATATATTTCCTTGTGCCTGAACACTACAAATGCATGAAAGCTTAAGTAATATAAAAAAAGATTTAACTTCTTCCAAAACGGTGATATTTAAGCAAAACTCTAATTAGTAAGAGTTAAAGAAAAATTAATGTTTGTTGAACTCTTATCAGACTTCACCATATCCCATACCTGGTTTACAGTGGTTACATTTGGCCTCCCGATCTGCAGAGGAGTCTACAATAGAGCGTCATGTCAGGCATGACCCCATTACACTGCTTTATTCTGTTGATGTAATCACATACGTCATGACACCAATGGTGACTAAACTTGTACTTTCAAATGTTATAACACTGGCTGACTGAATATTTGTAAGGGTGAGGGGTAGAATGCTCCATCATGGTCTGCCCTTTGGAAAGAGCCCACCACAATGAAGAAGAAGCAGATAGAACAAATCAGTTATGGGTATGGAGAAGTCCAGTTTGAGTTTATCAAAAGTGGAAATTACTTTTAAGGGGAACCACAATGTAACACATAATTTATCATGCTGCTTTTACTGACACATTAAAATGTAATGTTATTTTTAGTGTCAATCATTACTGGCCAAATTATGACCTTGTGCAGTGCTGGTTTAATGGCAGCTCAAAGAGGGAGCCTGTTATTGCTCTATCCTGATCTATTTACCTGTATTTATATAATCAATAAACAAGAGTCACCTAATACAATACATTACTCACACTGTAAATGTATTTCAATATGGAAAACATAGCTGGACCATGGAGATAAAATATCTGAATCGGATAATTTCAGTCCATTTGTAATAGTTTGGAATAGTTTATTAAAATAAATTAAAATAATGACAGTTTAAGTGGAAAATCACTCAACCTGAAGCCACATGGACCAGCTCTGAACCACAACTTGTTCATGGTGCCAAAGCACAGTTCATAATAATATTATTGGATGTTGATTATGATGATGATTAAATGTTTTAACTGGCGCATGTTGGTACTCTGTTTTTAATTTATGGCTATTGATTGACAACAGAGTGTGATACAATAACAACAACCTTTATGAAGTACCTAGAAATTAAAATCCCGCTGCCTGGGGATTGGCAGAAAGGAGTCAGGAAATAAGCAATATGTTGTGCAAAATAGGAAATAAGCAATCAGTTGTGTTCTGGGGAGTGCTGAAAGGTGAGCACAGGGCAGACAGCAAAGAGTCCTTATGTTGCTTTTTCTTGTATGTTTTTGGAACAGGTTCCCAAGGCTTCCCTGCACTTGTTATGATCTGAACTGGCCACTTTCCTGTATGGATATTATTGACTTGTTTTTCAGGTTTTCTCTGCCAGATAAATCTTGCAGCTCATCTTCTCCACTAATATACGAAATGTTTTTCCTGCTTTGCAGAATTAATGGTCCTTATCAGCTTCAGTCTAGCCTTCCCTCTAAGTTTTAGAAAAACAAGGAGGTACTTTTCTGCTTAATTTGCAGTTTGGGGTTGATGGAGGATAGTGGTAACTGCTGGGTAAACACTCAGACCTCACCTTCTCCAAAAACACAACCAGTGACCTGGGAAGTAGCCAATCTGTGGCTACGTGTTGCTCTTGGAAAGACTTGCAGACCTGTTTCCTCCAGCTGTCTAAGTTGCATAGGATGTGCCAGAGCAGACCAGTTATTGGAACATATTTATTAGCAGTGAAGGAAAACAACATTGAGTTTAAAGCCCCAAAACAGCGTTGGTATCTAAACCATCAGCCGATTATATATTATTATGTAAAATCCTAGAAAACCATATAGACAGCTGTAGTTATCACTTATAGTAGAATTGCTTATTGAAAATGAAATATAACACTAGTTACTTTTGCATTTAAGTACAGTATGAACCTGAAAGTAAAATATGTGATGAACCAAATCTGATTGATTCATTCTCCTCCAATAATCCTAGGCTATTAAAAACAGTACTAATTAAATGCTGATGTACTAATTTAATTCATTCCATTCTCTAGAAGAAGTGCTCACCTTGCACAAGAGTTTAAAATATGATGCGTACTTTATGAATCTTCCACTTTGAACATGTATGCATACAATGTCATCTATTAAAAATGCAAGATGTAAGCTTGTCAATAATGAAGTGACAAATTTATAGAGATGAGTGGGCTCGGATTGCGCTAATCCGAGCCCACCCGAACAGTGCGGATCCGACGGGATCTGAGCACTGTTCGGGTACTTCCGGCGGGCAAAAAAAAAAATGAAAGTGAGGCTGTGACGTCCAAGTCTCGCGTCGGATCTCGCGAGACTTGGATCGCATAAATTGGCCGCCATCTTCAGTCGGGCTCAGATCAGGGAAGAGGCAGGTTGGATTATAACCAAGGTCAGTAAAAATATAAGGATTGTAGTATACGCTTGTTTGCTTAGACAGCCCTGTGCTTTATGTGGCTACCCGACTCTGCTCAGCAGCAAGGTGTCCGTGGAAATAATGGTAATATGTTGGCAACTATGAGCTCATAAAAAATACAATCAAGCAGCAGAGAGAAGCTGCCAAGATGCCATTAATATACAAGCTTGTTAAAATAATTAAGCTTTAAAGAGACAGCGCTGCCACCGCCTGTTAATGTTAACTCTGAAGTGACATGATCTTTTATTTTGCTATTCTTTTTCTTCTCCCAGTAATAGTGCAGTGATTAGAATCCCTTTTTAATGCAATTAAAATGAAAACTCTACTGGATCTCATTAAGACAGACTTTTTGTAATTCAGTAAACGTTGACATGAGCAATTGCAGAGCATCTAGCCCTGACTACCTGTGACTGGAATGGCAATTAACTCCAGATCTGGTGTGATGCCCCACAATAGCTTTAGCCATTAAAGAGCCAAAGCATTTAGGACATATTTTTCAAAATGTTTTACTGTCATGTATATGCTGAAAAGACAGAAATGTAGAGAATTGTCTTCATTTAAATTAGTAAATTACATTTTTAGGCAGCTCAGAATTATTAACATTAATTATAAAGTGCTAGCAGTAAATTCTCTCTGACTAGTTAGCCAACGATAGCCACTAGTCAAAATATTTAACTTTAAAATACGACAGCCAAATATGCCTAGATTATGTCAGCAGTTTCGTTGATTTTGGCCATATTAAGCTGGTATTCTAGTATGTGTAGTCTGATCTAAATCCAATCAGACAGGATGGAATGATGCAATGGTGCACATGGTACATATATAGTGACACTGGGCCACGTGTTTGTGCCGCCCACTTGTGTCGCTTAGCTTAGACATCCAGCTACCTCGGTGCAACCTTTTGGCTTAAAAACAATATTGTGAGGTGTGAAGTGTTCAGAATAGACTGGAAATGAGTGGGAATGAATGTTATTGAGGTTAATAATAGTGTAGGAGTGAAAAAAAAATTAAAAAAAAATATGGATTTTAGCACTTTTTATGCTTTTTTTAAAAAAAAATCAGAACCCCAAATCAGAACCAAAACCTTTCGTGAGGTGTTTTGGCAAAACAAATCAGAACCCAAAACACCAAAAGTGGCCGGTGCACACCCTTACAAATTTATAGGTAATCATTTTTCCTGGCATTATTACAATGTAAGCTGTGTAAGTATGTAGTTAGAGAGGGAATGGCAATAAAAAAGAGACAATGAGAGCTTGCTCATAGCTCTAAATTACCCAAGACCATCTGGAGAGTAATGTGGAGGTGCTGGGGTGATAAGCTAGGTAATCTGCAAGATGTGACTGGCAGTTATGGAGGTTAAACTGTGCAACAGGGGGCTGGTGGTTGGAGATATTTCTCTGAAATACACGGTGGATCTAAAAAGTTTACACACCCTACTGAAATTGTAGATGTTGCCTGGCTGTGCAGGGTATCTGAGCACCATATTGGGGGGGATGGGGATGTTGTACAACTTATGAATGGCAATTAGTGAGTGTCTATGCCGCATATGATTGGCAACTGATGGGTATTGGTATCTGTGGAAGTAATGGGGATATTTATTTGCAATTTGTGGCCTGCAATGGGAGGTATTTCTCTGCAATATGTTGCAGAACTGTTTTTTTGTTCCTGGTTTTTTATTCCTGCAATATACACTATATGGACAAAAGTATTCGGACACTTGACCAGTACAACAACAGGGACTGTAATGACAATGTATTCAAATATATATGGAGTTGGACCCCTTTTGCAGCAATAACAGCTTCCACTTTTCTTGGAAGGCTTTTCACAAGACGTGGGAGTGTTTCTGTGGCAATTTGTGCCCATTAATTCTGCAAAGCTTTTATGAGGTCAGGCACTGATGTTGGGACAAGAAGGCCTGGCTTGCAATTTCCGTTCCAGTTCATCCCAAAAGTGTTCAATGGGGTTGAAGTGAGGGCCAGTCAAGTTCTTCCACACAGAACTCATCAAACCATGACTTTGCAGTCCTTGCTTTGTGCATTGGGGCACAGTTATGCTGGAATAGAAAAGGGCCTTCCCCAAACTGTTGCCACAAAGTTGGAAGCATAGCATTGTCCAAAATGACTTGGTATGCTGAAGCATTAAGATTTCCCTGCACTGGAGAAAAGGGGCCTAGTCCAAACCCTGAAAAATAGCCCAATACCATTATCCCTCCTCCGCCAAACTTCACAGTTGTCATAATGCAGTCAGGCAGGTAACATTCTCCCGGCATCTGCCAATCCCAGACTCGCCCATCTGAATGCCAAAAAGATAAGCTTGATTCATCACTCCACTGATCACGTTTCCACTGCTCCACAGTCCAGTGTTGGTGTGCTTTACACCACTCCATCCGACACCTGGCATTGGTCTTGGTGATGTTGCAGCTGCTCAGCCATGGAAACTCATTCCATTAAGCTCCTGCTGCACAGTTTTTGTGCTTACATTAATGTCAGTGGAGGTTCGGAACTCTTCAGCTATGCAAGCAGCAGAGCTTTGGCGACTTTTACACATCATGCACCTTAGCAGTCGTCAACCCTGCTCTATGATTTTACGTGGTCTTCCGCTTTGTAACTGAGTTGCTGCTGTTCTTAAATGCTTCCACTTTCTAATAATGTCACTTACAGCTGACCGTGGAATAACCAGCAGTGGTAGCATCCTAACACAGTACCACGCTTGAAGTCACTGAGCTCTTCTGAACGACTCATTTTGTATCACAAATGTTTGCAAATGGAGACTGCATGGCTGGGTGCTTGATTTTATATACCTCTGGCAACGGGTCTGATTGAAACACCTCAATTCAATAATTAACAAATGTGGCCAAATACTTTTGTCCATATAGTTTATATATCTTGCTGTTAATTGCTGAGGAGGAGTAGCCACTGAGAAGCCATAAATAACATATTAATTATCTACACTAGTTGGCATGTTATCTATATATTTGTTTTACAATAAATGCTGATGTGATGTGATGACATCACACAACTTTATAAATATACATTATATACATTATTATGTTATTAGACATTTTTGTTTTGCATGCATAAAATGTACCATGTTGATACTCTTGTGTGATCTAGTGAATTAAAACTGACCAGAACTGCTGTCATCATTAGGAGAAAATTAGGAGCTGTAAAGGTTTTCAAACAAATAAGTTGTTGGGTGGAGATGTGACTTTCATGTGCTCTAATGAAGCCACTTAGAGTCAGGAAGCAGAAGGAAATAGATGTTAGTGAAAGTAGGAAGTCACTGGCCAAGTTAAATAGTGTGTGGTCAGGTGAAAAAACAAGGTTTTCTGTCTGTAGAGTTGCCACTCAAATGGGGGAAGGGAAAATTTTTCCACCCAAACAATAGGGTCAAGGGAGGACTTAGGGCTGTTTAGTAGAAGGACTGACGTTTATCTTACAAGTTTGTTTGGTCTGAAATAAGTAAGAGCTATCTAGTCCTCTTGGTATAGTGTAGATTCTTTACTATAATCATTACACTATTTTATAAGGACAATGCTTTATAGACTTGTAAATTCACTCTCTTTTTTTTCAATCCATTTTTGGAGCCCAAATCCTACTGTTAGCTTTACATGTCTGTTTGTCCCTTTTTTGTGTCTAGTATTCAGAAGGGAAACTCATGCAGTATAATCTGGTTATTATCAATATGTAATTATATACTGTAAAGGAAAAATTTTAATACATAATTTTTATGCCAGTGCTGTCAAAGTGTTACATGCCTGTTATAATAATTTGTCATGCCTGTTGGTTGAAAACAATTAGAATAATTAAGTCACCCATGTAGTCCATGGAGCTTTTAATGAAGTTTGAGGCCAGAAGAAAGCTTTGGATAGCTCTGACTTATGCCATGGTTGATACTAGCCATTTCTTTATTTGTGATTGATAAAAGGAATTCTGATACTGGCATTACACGAAAAATAAACAAACTAGGTTGTACTCCGTTCTTATGAACTTTAAGTAGTAATGGGTGTGACAGTGCATACCTGTTTAGAGTTTATACAGTGTACATTTTACATAGGATGTAGACTATTATAGCGTGAACGATACAATCACATAAATTTAGCAAAAAGCATACTATAACATTTGGCATCATAACGCCTAAAACAAATCTCTCTGACCTATTATAAATTAGAAGTACCTCTATTACCACTTATATAATACTTGCTATACTAAAATATTGATATAAATATATATACCAATATCTATTTGAATCACTTTAAACAGGAGAGAGGAAGACGCTGGGTCCTGGGCGCTGCTGGATTGATAAGAAGAAAGAAAAGAAGACATAATAAATAGAAGAAAGAAGGCCAAGTATGGTGAACAAAGAAATGGAGGGGAAATGGTGATAGGAATAGGAAATATTCTAATATTTTGGGCTCTATACACCACCACAATGGATTTGAAATGAAACAAACAAAATGTGCTTTAACCGCAGGCTTTCAGCTTTAATTTGAGGGTATTTACATCCAAATCAGGTTAACAGTCTAGGAATTACAACGGTTTCTATATGTGCCTCCCACTTTTTAAGGGACCAAAAGTAATGGGACAAACTAAACAATCCTACATCAAACTTTCACTTTTTAATACTTTGTTGCAAATCCTTTGCAGTCAATTACAGCCTGAAGTCTGGAACACATAGACATCACCAGAAGCTGGCTTTCATCCCTGGTGATGCTCTGCCAGGCCTCTACTGCAAATGTCTTCAGTTCCTGCTTGTTCTTGGGGCATTTAGCCCTTCAGTTTTGTCTTCATCAAGTGAAATGCATGCTCAATCGGATTCAGGTCAAGTGATTGACTTGGCCATTGCATAACATTACACTTGTTAGCCTTAAAAAACTCTTTTTGGTTGCTTTTGCAGTAGGCTTCGTCCAATGAGTTCTGAAGCATTTGACTGAATATGAGCAGATAATATTGCCCGAAACGCTTCAGAATTCATCCTGCTGCTTTTGTCAGCAGTCACATCATCAATAAATACAAGGGAACCAGTTCCATTGGCAGCCATACATGCCCATGCCATGACACTACCATCACCATGCTTCACTTATGAGGTGGTATGTTTTGGATCATGAGCAGTTCCTTTCCTTCTCCATACTCTTCTATTCCCATCACTCTGGTACAAGTTGATTTTTGTCTCATCTGTCCATAGGATGTTCCAGAACTGTAATGGTTTTTTAGATGTTGTTTGCCAAACTCTAATCTGGTCTTCCTGTTTTTTTGGCTCACAAATGGTTTACATCTTGTGGTGAACCCTCTATATTCACTCTTGTGAAGTCTTCTCTTGATTGTTGACTTTGACACATATACACCTACCTCCTGGAGAGTGTTCTTGATTTGACCAACTGTTGTAAAGGGGTTTTTCTTCACCAGGAAAAAAATTCTTCTGTCATCCACCACAGTTGTTTTCCGTGGTCTTCCAGGTCTTTTGGTGTTGCTGAGCTCTATGGTGCGTTCTTTCTTTTTAAGAATGCTCCAAACAGTTTATTTGGCCACACCTAATGTTTTTGCTATCTCTCTGATGAGTTTGTTTTGATTTTTCAGCCTAATCATGGCTTGCTTCACTGAAAGTGACAGCTCTTTGGATCTCATATTGAGAGACGACAGCAAAAGATTCCAAATGCAAATGTCACACCTAGAATCAACTCCAGACCTTTTACCTGCTTAATTGATGATGAAATAACAAGGGAATAACCCACACATGTCCATGAAATAGCTTTTGAGTCAATTGTCCCATTACTTTTGGTCCCTTAAAAAGTGGGAGGCACATATAGAAACCGTTGTAATTCCTACACCGTTCACCTGATTTGGATGTAAATACCCTCAAATGAAAGCTGAAAGTCTGCAGTTAAAGCACATATTGTTAGTTTCATTTCAAATCCATTGTGGTGGTGTATAGAGGCCAAAATATGAGAATTGTGTCGATGTCCCAATATTTATGGACTTAACTGTATCACGTTATTTTGACCCAACTACTTATAAAATGAGACTGCTTGGTAATTATTTTGGAGGGATGCCTTGAAAAAATTATGGAGACTCTAAGGGTGTCGTGAACTGAAGAAGTTTGGGAACCACTGATATAGGCCCTTTTTTTTTTTCAGCTCCAACATAAAGCGGTTTACAGCCTGAAGTGCCAGACAATGTCCCAATCCACTTAACTCCTGACTTTAGAAATTACTACAATAGCTTTATTGGCAAGTCTCCTTTAAATCACACTCTCACTTGTGCCCGGTTGAATTTTTGGGATTTAGTAACAACCACAATAATGGCAGTTTTCCCCTTCCTTCATTACTTCACTCACCTTGTTTAGTAGACATAGCAATCTGTGACATCCATAGAATAGGCTCTTTGCCAAATAAATTTTCTCCTCTTTGTAATTATTGCATAAAAAACTGAACACTTTTACAGTTGTCTCTTGATTTGACTCAGTCCATTCACCCTAGTTAACTATCCCTATACCCACCCATCATCATCATCTATTTATAGATCGGCAGCAGATTCCGTAGTGCTTTACAATTGAAACATTGTAATAATATATCAGTCCAGCAAAAGGTTGTAAGTTAACTTTCTTCAGGGCTCCCCACTACAATCCTATCTAGCCAACAACTTTGGCTCAGTCCAGTCACATATACAATATAAGAAACATTGGTACTTTTCTCTCTCCCTTTGCTCCCATGTTCAGATCTCTCACAGCATTCCAGCTTATAGTGCCTCCTGTTATGGCACTCTCCTCTGATTATACAGTGTTGGTCACTCTCATCACCGCCGAAACCCTTGCTCAAATCTGTTTCCTCTCCTACATGCTTCTTCTTCTCTTCCAACTTCTGCACTCTTAGAATCTTTAACTGCCATTTGTAACTTCTTCTTCACAAGCTCTTCTTTCCCACTGCATGCTGAGAGATGTTGTTCTCTGCCTGCAGGTGAAGTATCTAAAGCGCATGAGCGGTCTGCTTGGGTCACCAGTGCTACCCTTAAAAGAGCAGGGGAGGACCTCAGTAGTGTGAACTGGTATTGCTCTGCTTCTATCACCTCTAGGCCCCATAGTGACTTCATTACCTGCAGGACCATAGGTCCAGGCATAGTTAGCCAAGATCTTATGTTATATGACAATGGTGTGTTTTGTATTTAGACAGCAAAATGAAATGTCAGGTTAAATTGTAGAGAGCATCAAGCTAGCAATTTTGAGCAAAATTTGAGGTGCTATACCCTAAACTGTGCATCCCTTGTACGCTAGCAAGCAGGGTTCTCTTACCTCTCTGTCTGTATGTATTACCCAGTATTGTTTTATTAATGTTTGTTCCTAATTGTAAAGCACTACGGAATTTGCTGGCGCTATATAAATAATTGATGATGATGATCCCTGTAGTCTCAATTGAAGTTAGCATCTGTTGCTTAAACCAGTGGTTCCCAAACTGTATGCCACGGCGATCTCACAGGGGTGCCACGGCCAGGGCTGGTTTATTGTAACCTCCTCACTGGCCTCCCCCACTCCCGTCTTTCTCCCCTCCGCTCTATACTCAATGCAGCCGCAAGACTCATCTTCCTCTTACGCCGCTCCTCCTCTGCCTCCCCTCTCTGCCTTGCCTTACACTGGCTCCCCTTCCCCTAGAGAATCCTTTTCATACTCCTCACCACCACTTACAAGGCTCTCTCCAACTCTACTGCCCTTATATCTCTAACCTACTCTCCATTCACACTCCTGCCCGCTCCCTGCGCTCGGCCAACGACCGCCGCCTCTCCTCCACCCTTATCACCTCTTCCCACTCCAGAATCCAAGACTTTTCCCATGCAGCCCCCCTTCTCTGGAACGACCTCCCTCGTTCCATCCGTCTCTCTCCTACTCTGCTCCTTCAAATGTGCACTAAAAACTCACCTCTTCCTCAAAGCCTACCAACCATCTACTTAACCCCCATCGCCTCCCTTTAGCTCGTCCTCCCTTCTCTCCTCTTGCTTCAACTGGCTCCTCTTGTGCCTGGTCTGTTTACCCTCCCTTAGGATGTAAGCTCGTATGAGCAGGGCCCCCTCCCCTCCTATCTCCATACCTGTTCTTCCGCTCCGTCTTTACTGCATATGACTGGCCGGAGTTTCTGAAGCACTGGTACTTTTTGATCATTGTTCTGTACGGTTTCACCCTGTATAGTCTACTGTTAGTACTGTGTGCGGCGCTGCGGATACCTTGTGGCACCTAACAAATAAATGATGATAATAATAATAATAAGCCTGGCTGGGGACTACTTGGTAATTATTTTGGCTTAGGGGTGCCTTGAAAAAATTATTGAGACTCTCTATGGGTCCCTCGAAGTGAGAAAGTTTGGGATCCACTGGTTTAAACTACTTTCAGGCCAAGGGAGATATGCAGTAAAACACTTGAAAGGTTACTCTTAAGCCATATACTTTGTAATTGGCCACTGATGTTTTATTAGTGTTGGAGTTTGCTCTAATCAATAGGTTAGGTGTAATTCACTTTGCAAGTTGAGCCTTTGATAAAAAAGAACATCCGTGTTATTTGGGACTGAATTAAAAAACCGTTTATTTTGAATTATCCAATGTTTCCAGTTAAGAGAAGTCAGATTGCAATACATATTAAAGCCAGGGAAGTTTAAGATGTGCACATCCAGTATAGTTTCATTGGCATATATATGAACTGAAGCTGATTTACAGACAGCATGTTATTTATAAATGTGGAAAACAATAATGGATCTATAACAGAGCCTTGAGGGACACCACAAATAATCTTAGAGTTGGAGTTAGAGATAGACACAAAGAGACTTGTTTAGATTTAAAAACAAAATGTCTGAACACGGCTGTATTTAGACTTACACATATGTTAAGATGTTGGTAGACTGTCCTACTCCGTCAAGATTGCAGGCATGCTTTACGCCGTTCAGATTGTGAAGGGGTAGATGCATGCACAACAGTGGCGCATGCAGCAGTGTAATTGTGGTTTAATGGAGAAGATGGGGTTGCAGGGAAGCCTAGCACTGTCTAAAGAGGTAACCATGCCACTTGCATGCTGACCACGCCCATTTAAGTGTAGTGTGGCATATGTGCATAATAAAGATTCAAGGGTACTTTACCTGGTCAATACAACTTAAATATAACTTTTTTTGTAACTAAAAATGGAAATGTAATCAAAAAAAATACAGAGAAGGTGTTCATTGACCACGTAATAATCAGATGTATATTGTACCCCATTTTACTGTATCTGAGCACAATAATCAGAAAAGTATCAGATGGTTATTTATTAAAAATAGGTATGTGCCAGAATTCACTACTGTATTATCATCATCATTTATTTATATAGCACCAACATATTATTAGCATTCATCTCTATTCCACATCCTCAAAAATGGATTTTTTTGGCTTAAATATCATTTGAATGGACAAAGCATGTAATGGAATGGAATATTGTAGCACATTAAAACTAACAATGACCACATTCCATTCTTCTGCACAACTAATTACTGACATTTTTAACACAGCAAATAGGCTATAATCACCAGACATATAGGGCCTGAGTCATTAAGAAAAGCAAAGCATTTAAAAAGGAGTAACTTTGTACCTGGGCAAAACCATGTTGCATTGGATGAGGGGGTAAATTTTAAAATGTGAGGACAGTTTTAGGTCAACTTTAAATTTCAGAGTAAAAATAAAGCTATCAACTATTTGTGTGCTAGATGAAAAAACAGCCAGTATTTAATTCATATGCAAAATAATATACTAAATTGCACCTCTTTCATTGCAACATGGTTTGTCCCAAAGTACATTTACTCTTTTTTTTTTTGCCTTACTTTCCTTAATTACCAGCCATATGTTGCAGAAAATAACCCCTCTGCAAACCACATATTGCAGAGAAGTAGCCCCACTGCAAACCATAGGTTATGGAGAAATATTCCCCCGCCTAGCAAATAACAGATTACAGAGAAATATCCCAATAGCAAATTAGTTGCGGAGAAATACTCCCACTTTGCAAATCACATATTCAAGAGTATTGCAACCCCCACAAATTGCAAACCTCATATTGTAGAGATATACACCCATTACTTCAAATCAAATATTGCAGAAAATTAACCCCACATAGTGCACAAAAACCCTTCCTCCCAACTGCCAGACATTGCACTCTAGAAATTTACCAGCCCCCACCCCCTCTTTTTTTCCGCTAGAAGCTATTGAAAGCCAGTACTTCACAAAATACTCAGCGGTGGAAGGTACTCTTTAACAGGTACCTCCTCAGATCTTTAGGCTTAAGCAAAATACATGATAATAGCAATTGTTACTTGATACACTACTCTACAGACATATATAGAGTAAAATATTCCACTTTGTTAATTTGTTTGGCAACAAATGGGGAGCTAGCTGTCTAATCTGTCTTGTTCATGAAAGCAATACATTGCAAAGAAGGGACAACTTTGTACTAAGTGCAATGTGGGGCATGGATCTCAAAAAAGTTGCCTGCTTTGAGAATATATAAACCCCGGGTTTAATGGGAGTGTGTTAACATTTCACAGTACAAACAAAGCATTCACTCCACAGTTGTACACACAGAAAAACAATATAACTAAAGCTTAAAAAAATAACAGATGAAACACAAACCCTCTTTGCCCCCTACCTCTAAATATTCTATTAAATCACAACAAAATATATAAATCTTTAAAAAAATAGAACGTAATTTGGGTAAGTTGCTTTAATGCCTTTGACAAAACACTCCTTAAAAAGAAATGCATAATAAAACTCTGCATTCGGGAAATAGTTTGAATTTTTAAATATTTATTTATTTGGCCTTTTTTAGCTTATGTGCTACTGAACTTTTTTAAAAAATATATTTATACTTTATCTGTACTAGTAAATAAATATGACAATACATTACATACTGAAATGTTATAACCCTTTGGGTTGTCTGTACACTTTAAAAAAGAGATTTTGGCATTGCTACATTAGGTGAAATTAATTTTGACATAAGCTACATTCCTCATATTTTGTTTTGTGTGATTTTTTTTTAACCACAATGTTTTTTACTGTTTAACTTGAATCTCAATACTTTTTCTAGGATGCCAGCCTATAACTCAGTCTTCCCTTTACCAAATCTCTCTGTGTAGGGATTTAAATGTCTGCTGTCTCTCAGTTGGAATGCATATGCATTTCAGCATTTAAACTTGTTCCTTGAATGATGCTGGCAGAGAACGGTGGTGGGGGATTGTGCTGTAAATGAGCATGCTGACATAGTATGGTGTGGATGATTACCATGGAAATGACATGATGCTTAGAAAACTGTAAATAATAATAATAATAATAGCAGCTTCAAGATAAGGAAAGGACAAAAGAACAACTTCATGCATATTCATACAGTAGACCATAGTGATTTATGTATAAAACACACAATAAGTCATAGGATTGCAGGATTCAAAGTATAATGGAGGCAACAAATTATTTTACATTGTGTGTAGATGAAATTACTTATATGCACTATGGCAAAAATTATTTTTTTTTTAAAATAACATTAACACTGATATCAATTTGCAAAAGTAGTAATTGTCTTTATTATTTTTTGCTTTTTTATATATAAAAACTATGAGGGCAGAAACATACACTTGCCTTCTCTGTGTGATTAGCCAAATGTCACCTAGAGGTATATTTACTAAACTGCGGGTTTGCAAACATGGAGATGTTGCCTATAGCAACCAATCAGATTCTAGTTATCATTTAATTAGTACAGACAACAAAATGACATTTTCAAACCCGCAGTTTAGTAAATATACCCCCCAAATGTTTCATTCAGATACAGATTTCAGTCACAAATTTAACAAATAAGTGCTGATGAAGTTCAAATATTCAATGGTCTTTCCAGGTGATGAATCTTCAGTGTGCTTCAATGGACCATAAAAGTGCATGTTCTCAAAAGAAATAAATATCTATTTGGCAAGATGATATTCCCATTTTCTGTATTAATTTACAATCCTGTTTCAGTAAGGTTTTTTTAATGTTAGGTTATATTTCATCTAACATTCTATTAACCACCATTTAAAAACAGAAGATATGATACAAATGTATATTGACAATAATAGCCCACAGCATTCTGTATTGCATCTAGTACAATAGTACATATAACAGCAAAAGTATATGTATAACAGTTCGTAATAAGTTCCAAAGAGTAGCATTAGCCTGAGATTCACAGTTAGACTGAAGGATATATAGTTATAGTTAGTAATCTAATCAGCAGGGTATCCCCGACATTGGTTGTGTTGACTTGTTCCAATTCCAATTGAAAAGGCAAATATTTCACATTCAAGTAAGTCTTAATTTTCTACACAATTATTTTATTTGTTCAGCATTTTCGGAGGACGGCGCTAGCGATCAAGCCTCACAACATAGCTTTGAACACTGAATGAAAAATTTAAACATGCAGTGAAAACTGTTTTCTCAGACATACTGTTTCTTGGATGCTGAACTACTAGCTCTGCTTAGTTGCTTCTCTACTATAACGCGAGAAGTGGGAGAAACAGGGGTGAAAGCGCTATTGTTGTAATGTTCTAGATGCGTTTGTTTTGCACCATTCATAGCTAGTTGTTTCTCTGTATGCAAATTAGTCCAGTTGTCCTCGTTCTGAATTTTGTATGTTGGGTAGGAAATGTTCTCACTCATGGGAAGGTACATATATGATTTGTCCTGATAAGGTGCAGGGGCTGTCGCTGTGCATTTCCCTGGATAAATATCCTCTTCTTTATGGTATCTTGTGTTGGAGATGTAGGGGGAATATTTTTTTAATGTGTGAAGCATGTTCTTGCAGACTAGATGGATAAGCTCAAAGAGGTTGAGTAGAAGAGAAATGAGGGATACCACTAGCATGAAAAGGATAAAAATTGTTTTCTCCATGGGTCTGGACACAAAACAATCCACTTTGTGGGGGCATGGCTGTCTTTCACATACATATATAGCAGGCATTACAAAGCCATATAGATACCACTGACCAAGTAGGAAGCCAGCTTCAAAAATACTTTTGAAAATGATGCTGGTTGTATAGGTGCACATCAGGGCTCCCCGTATTTTGACCCTGCCATCTTCTTGAATGCAGATTTTTAGGCGTTTCTTCTCTATGACCGCTATGGCATGGTCCACTTGCTGATCTTTGTCACTCAAAGCCCTTAACTCATCCTCTTTCTGTTTCAGTTTCTCCTCTTTTCTAGAAAGGTAGACTACATGTGCTAGGTAAAACAAGGTGGGAGTGCTAACAAAGAGAAACTGAAGCACCCAGAAACGCACATGGGAAATGGGAAAGGCTTTGTCATAACAAACATTTGGGCAACCAGGCTGATCTGTATTGCAGACAAAATCTGATTGTTCATCACCCCAAACTGATTCTCCTGCGAGACCGAGAATCAATATGCGGAAGATAAATAGTACCATTAGCCAGACCTTTCCAATGCCAGTGGAATGCTCTTGCACCTGATCCAACAACTTTTCTAGGAACTCCCAGTCCCCCATAATTCATGGGTCCTTTACCTGTAAAACCAAACACAAAGATTTAATGACATCTTCCCTTTAGCAATTTGTACTTCAGTTCACAGATTACAATGTCCTTGTGCAGAAGGCTAAACAAATCTATTTTATAACAAAAGACCCTAGATGACCATGTGGGTACTTTTATTATTAAATATAGTACATTGTAGCTTCTCTGCTTTTTCAAGAGTAAAATGCTAGCTCTATAATTTGTGAAGGACAAAATACTTTCCTTATATGCTCTATAATTTAATGTGCTATAAAAGCAAATTGCACCTAAATCAAATCATAATGTATTCCATTGTAATTGTCACATCTTCAGCTTGTGCCTAAATATTCAACAAAAATGTTGTATATGTGAAGTTCATAGGCATAAGCCAGTATTAGTTATGTTAGTTACACCATTTTAAAAAAACTTTACTTTAAATCCAGAAACCACTATTAAATATTATCTTCTTTTTCTGCATTGATCTGTTATAGTCCAACTCAGAAACAAAAATCATAAGAAAAAACCCCATAAAAAAACTACCCACCTCCTCACTACAAACGACTCTTGCTAAATTACTGTGATCGGCAATAACTGGGACTTCCCTTAGCCGCTAGCCAAGAAGCCAAACATATTTTGATATGCTCTCACTGAAAGGAATTCTGGCTTTGTTCACGTCTCGTCAGTTGTTCGTATTGAGTGGGTGATTAGCCTTTTACTCAATTAAAGGTTATTTTAAACCATGTGTGTGATTTATTTTTACTCTGTGCTATAATGGTGTTTTACGTACCCCTCTCTATTGTACTGGGTGAACTGGGGTAACAAAGTTGCTACTCCAGGGTTCCCAATCTTGTTAGTTACTAGGCCCCCACAGGCCCATTGAGTTTCAACATATAGAGGGTAGCCACTGGGAGAGGGATCCTTCTGAAAATGTGAGCTTATTAAAAAGGGGACACATTAAGGTTCTCACAGTTCACACCGTAGGAAATTATTTGCCAGGTTCTAAAGCAGGTAGTATCAATTGCTAGCTTTAAGCCCTTGTATGTAGATAAATCTGCACTATTCTAAGTCATTGAATTTTTTCAATGTTACCAAACATTGTTTTTATTTGTTTTGACTGTTTGTTGATTTCACGAAATAACACTCAATAATATGTTACATTACAAAAGCAAATATATTTTTAGTATGTACATGTTGCATTACTCATGCAAACTTGAAGTGTTTCAAACAGAACATAAAATTGCAAGATATGATCATTAAACGGACATCTGCAGCAAGCAGATGCATTATGTTGGGACTGATGTTAATGTACAACCTTCTTTACTCCTTTTTATAAAAAAAAGAAATTCTTAATCAAATTGATGTAAATGAAGTAGATACTTCAACCACAAAACCTAACATTGTTATCATTCTAAAACTCTTCTAAGAATTTTTAATTCAATACAATTATTTAAGTATGACCAATTCTGACATTCTTGACTGACTTTTTTTTTATGATATACCAGAATTTCATATATTCTACCTCTGTCTTTCACCATATATGCTCACTCCATCCACAAACATTTACATAATCAACAATGTTTACATACAGTTTATACAGCAATATTATTTTCATGTCCTGATTCTGGAAAAGTCTTCAAATCTCACTATTGTGCAACTCTATGGAAAATATTTCCGCAGTGTTAAAAATTTTAGTTTTTTTTATATTGGAAAGTTCTAGGAAACTATTGCAGGCACTCAAAGATTCCAGAGCAAGAGGCTATGTATGTATTATTTAGACTTGGCACAATTAAAATGGCACAAATGATTATCTATACCACCTACTACATATACAGTACTTTCCCCTTCACCTTACTTATATAGGGTTCCCCATGTTGTAAGCTCATGTGGGGAGAACACTAGTGAGAAATACTAGTTTTATATATGTGAGATGCCCATAATATCTTCAATAATAGACATCTTTAATATTTTTTTTGCTTTTTACTAAAGTTAAATTTGGTCAAGTTTTATATGTTACTAATTTTTCAATAATATTTTCTTTGCTTTTGACATCTGAAACATTAATTGATGACTAATTAATAATTAATGGTAACCTTTTTTTCATTTTCATAAATGATGAGAAAACAACAATATATATTTGGATCCCCCTCCAGCTGAACATATTAGATGACAATATTACATTACACTAAGTTTTACTAAACATCCCTCTGATGTCCTCTCTCCATTCTGCAGAACTATATTCCATTATACCCTGTTATTCAGCTGCCCTTTTACACTACATTGTATGTTAGCAGATATAAGTATTTTAGCAGCATAAAGTCCTGAACAGAGAAACATGTTACATTATTATATAATTTGAGTAAACCAATTTTATTTGTTGTCATGTTAGAATATGCACATGAATTACCCATCACTGTTTTTTGTCATAAATTCTGCAATATCCCACCAATATTTGTTACTTATTTGGCTCTATATATTACTCTTTCAAATCTGTGTTCTAAATGGTTGTCCTCGGGAATGTAATAGGAAACAAAGTATTGAGATATAACTATGTTAAACATACCTTAAATGCTCAGAGAGGAACCTCTACCTGTAGGATCTTAAAGACTTTGCCACCTGCTCTTGCATGCCAGGGAAGGTTTGAACAGCCAACAATAGTGGCAGTCTTTCTAGATAGAGCCATATGAGGTTTGCAGCGCCAGGGACTTTGTGATAAGGGAGCTAGACAGATGATGCCCTTGCTTAAAAAAAATCCCACAGGGGAAAGAGGAAACCATGGGACGGAACAGAGGAGGTACAGGATATTAGGGGTATACTCAGAAGAGATGAGATCTTGCTATTTTTGTGTATGTGGGATGGAAGATTGTTTTAACATGTTAGATGCTAGAATGCCAGCCAATGACTTGTAAATTACATTTCTGCATATCATTCAGTTTGTTTTTAAAATGTACGGTCTTTACAGATATGTTTAACAAGAAAATGTTTGTCTCTTTTGATACTGTCTGAACCAGTTTCAGACAGTAAGAAGTCTATATAACATTGGTGGCTAGTGGGCTGCAGTAAGTGTCATTTTGCATGGCTACCATACAAAATGTACTGCTGCTGGTATTTACCATGTCAAAACTCATTGGCGAGCCCTCGCAAAACCCCCCATCTAAACTAACCAAAAACTCCCGTGTATCTATTGCACATACATGGCTAAGGTCTAGCATGTGCACAGTGAAGGGACCCGGCGATGGAGCCACACCGACTTCTCCAGTGATAATGTACAGCTATGTACTCCATTAAAAGGTATGCTAATGCCATCTTGAAAAGGTGATAGTTTTTTAAGGCTGGTGGCGAAAAGCAAAGCTTTTCATGCTTACTAAATCGTGTCTCATTGCAGTGACCAGCGTAAAATTGGATTAGGCAGTAGAAAGCTCTGATTTTTCCTGCTTTAACCCCTTGATGAATTGAAAGAAGAGCTGCGATGGCTGTTTACTCCATATTTTTGATTCATCGCAGCTAAATAAATAGACCCCTAAGTTATATAACCTCATAGGGGATGATTTATATGTATTAGGGCTGCATATGTAAACATTTTTGTTGCATGCAGGGCAAATACTGAATACTTTGTATCATGCACACACATAAGGGCTGATGCAGAGTGGGATGTTTGCACAGCATATCTTGCTTGAAATCTCTCGAAGGTGCACGCATATGTGCCTATGCAGTCTTGCACGTATCTGGCACTTAAGCATGCTTGCACCTGGTGAAGACAGGGGGCGGGACATTCAAATATACGGAAGCAATTCTTAAAATGATAAAAGTCCATCATTATATATTATTGACTTGAATAATGCAAATATTTATACGTGTTGGCAGTCTATTGTAAGTCATTTTGTTTGGAAAAACAGGACAATCTAATTTGGGACACTGGGATAACAAGAGACTCCAAACATTGTTTTTTATATTGTGGAACATTAAACCTCCCAGTATCAATAATTCATACCTCCTAACATTTAGAATCACAAAATTGGGACAAAAATAAGCTCCACCCATTCTGACCAAACCCCACCCACTAATGGGCAAATTTGGGTAAAATGCCATTCACTTTTAAGCCCAACCCCTTGTATAACCCACAAATCAGGATGTCCCCCCAAAATCTGGACATTTGGAAGGTATGAAATATATCGTTCCTGCTAATAGGCCCTTCAATTAAGCCAGTTTATTGTAAAAATAAGACATAATAATGTTGGTATTAGAAAAGCTACTTTGATATTTGTAAAATCAATTTAACTGTTATGTCACAGCAGAGCTGCCATCAGAATATGTCGGCCTAGTACAAATGAGACAGGCTGATCACCCTTCCACCCCCACAGCCCAAAAACAACCTCTGCACACCAACATCACTCCAAAAGGCACTCACTTGGCCCTCACTTGCTTCAAAATTCTACCAATTCCTTCTCAGATCTCCACATGCTCCAAAATAGTCCCACATGCACACCAAAACTCCCCCCCATACCACTCAGAACGCCCCACATGCCTCAACAGACTCCTCAGACCTCCCTACATGCCCATTATGTGTACATCAGACCTCCCCAGATGCTGTCATACCTACCCAGAAGCCCCTGAGGAAACTTAAACCAGTGAACATTACCACTTTAGCAATGGGGCACCACAACACATGCTATTACACAGTTCTGGGGAATAGGTTCACACAGTTATAATATACTCTGTCTTCTTGACCAGGGGCAGGGTTAGTTACAAGCAAGCTGAAAACACATAGATTGTCTTGATTTCCCTGGCCTGCCCCCACAGTATACTCCTTAGACTTTCTCCAGCATGGAAAAAAATGTTTGTACACACAGTGATGTGACAGGAGACTGCTGCATGTTTTACACAATTTCATACCTCCCAACTATTCTGATTTTAGGGCTTTGTCCTGTCTGGGGACATGTTTGGCCTGTGGGTGGGAGCATAGGGAGGTATCTTCCATTCACAGCCTCTCTGCATAGCATCACGATATGGCCACATTCTCTGTCCGACTGTTGGGGACTGAAATGTTGGGAGGTATGCTATTTTGTCTGCAGTTTACAATACACAAATCTACCTGTTTATCCACAGTATCACGTGAACACCAATAAAATAGAAAGGATGATACTCATGGGTTCGCATTAGGTAAAATTACTACATTAGATACTACAAAAGATCTCGCATTAATAAGTATAAAACCAGGCAGAATTCATGGTCAAAGAAAATGGCAAAAAAATGCATAAAAAAATGTATTCACTTAAAAAATAAACATATAAATTAAAAACAACTACATAGTAAACCTGAAGGTTACCATAAACACTGGATAATAAATGGATATTAATCAATATATACAGATAATGTGTATATCATTTTCAATATAATTATATAGGCTGATGCTGAACATCTGAATGTGCTCCACCAGCATAAAGGGTTAACAATGTTTCTTCACTATTAAACATCTCTGGGCTCACAAAGATTTAAGGGATAACATTTATCTTCTGTCTATAATAAGATTCAGTTTTACAAAGTAGTTTTTAATTTAAATGATTTTACATTAATAAATACTTAATTATGCATTTTTTAGCCTTCCTCCCCCTATGCCTCTTCCCTTTTATTAATAATTTATTTTGTATTTTTGAGCCATACCCTCTAGACCATTTATTTTACCTTCTTGTTTCTCTGTTTTTTGTTGTTCCTCTCCAGCTTTTTGACGTGATGTGGGAAGCTAACAGGCACTTATAAACTCGAAGGCGCCACACGGTGATGCGGTCACAACTGAGCGAGCTTCCGGCCAGGGAGTAACCCGGAGCAACTGCATCACCTAAAATGCAATTAATCGTTATATACCTTTTTGCAATCCTGCTTCCCAACATTAAAGTTTTACATTTTTATATTTTCCCTGGCAGAGGTAATCTCAAGCAACAACTAAATGTAGTCAGTTGTTTCAGAAGTTCCAGTACTGATCACTAGATGGTGTATGACTACAATACTAGATAGTGTTTTGAGGCCAAGGCAGGTAGGTCATGGTGGGCCCCCTTACATGGGTACCCCCAATGCCCCGCTGATGGCGACCCTGTGTTACACAGTGTAAACTTACTACTCCACTTGCTCTTTTGGAGCAGCTTTTTGATTATACATAAATTTCAATTTTGCCATGTTTTTACTTAACTTTTTTAAATGTATTGACATGCAGATGTTTGTAACTGCTTAATCCTAAGCACATTAGGAAAATAAGTATCTTTCCATATACAAAGGACAAAAGTAGAATTTTAGTAGAAAAGTAGTATTTTTTTCATGGAAAAACATCATTTCATAAAATACTATGCTTAATTTTAGTACCAAATGCAGTAAAATAATTATAAATGTAGCAAGTATTAAATAGACTCCAAATTGCCAAACATCTACAGCAATTTTCAGGTCCAAACTGCTGGATTTACCATCTAGCAGTTTGGAGGGTGAAAACTCAAACCGCCGGCTATTTAACCCCGGTAACGGATGGTTCGGATTCGGCAGACGACTTGGCACCAGGCCCGGACTAAGTGGCAGGCTTGGCAGCAGGCCCAGACTGGGCGGCAGGCTTGGCAGCAGGCCCCGACTGGGCGGCAGGCTTGGCAGCAGGCCCAGACTGGGCGGCAGGCTTGTCAGCAGGCCCCGACTGGGCGGCAGGCTTGGCAGCAGGCCCCGACTGGGCGGCAGGCTTGGTAGCGACAGCACTTTGAGAAGCCTGGGGGCAGACAGCACCAAGTGGCAACTCGGGCTGGACCGCATGGACTGGCAACTCGGGCTGGACCGCATGGACTGGCAAGGTTTCTGGAGCGGACTGTAGCTCTGGAACAAAGACAGCAGCTGAAGACCCGGCACTGGAGGCAGCGGCTGGAGACCCGGCACTGGAGGCAGCGGCTGGAGGCCCAGGCACTGGAGGCAGCGGCTGGAGACCCGGCACGAGGCAGCGGCTGGAAACCCGGCACTGGAGGCAGCGGCTGGAAACCCGGCACTGGAGGCAGCGGCTGGAAACTTGGCACTGGAGGCAGCAGCTGGAGACCCGGGACTGGAGGCAGCGGCTGGAGACCCGGAACTGGAGGCAGCGGCTGGGGCTCGGAACTGGGTAGCAGGGTAACAAGAGACTCAGGACCAGGCAGCACGGTAGCAGGAAACTCGGGTGCAGAGGCTGTGGCAAGAGACTCAGGACCGGACACAGTGTCAGGAGATTCAGGACCGGACACAGTGTCAGGAGACTCAGGACCGGACACAGTGTCAGGAGACTCCAAGCTGGAGGCAAATGATGGGACCTCGCAACAGGAGACAGAGGCTGGGCGCTCGCAACAGGAGACAGAGGCTGGGAGCTCGCAACAGGAGACAGAGGCTGGGAGCTCGCAATAGGAGACAGAGGCTGGGACCTCGCAACCAGCTGGCGCCTCAGGACAGGCGGCTGGAGCTGGCGGCTGAGGTTAGCAGATTAGGTCTCATCCCAGAGAACCGAAATGGTGAAGCGTAAACAAATCCGGAATACGGAGAGAAAACAACAGAGGATGGATCAGTAGGCTGTTGTGGTCTGCGGAGAGGACAGTCCTGTAAGAAGTGTTTATTACTGGCACAGTAGAGACACAGTTTGTTAGCTATTTTGCAGCGCTGCTCCTCTTCGGTCAGATGGGGGAGTGGACCACCTGTGAACCGGGAATTTGTTACACCACAGTTCTTAGTAAACAGCAAATTTTGTAGAAGCACAATTAAGAGGTGCTGTTTGCACAGGTTCAGCAGCAGAGAAGGTGGATTGAGACAGATCAGCAGCTTCTGAATTAGGAGAGACAGAATCTGACAGTCTCCTGAGTGGGTCCATAAGCAAAGTAGAAAATTTAGCCAGTGGGGAGTGTAGCAGGATTATGTCCATTTGTAAAGCCTGTAGCTGTGGCAATTCAAAAGCTGGTAAAGCAGACATGTTCCAAAAAATAAATGAAAATGAATTGCAGAAAAAAAGGTCCCAGAATAAAAAACTTTTACCTGACTCCTAAGCTGTTTTTTGGGCTGGTTATACTGTCACAGTTAAATACAGGAATACAGATAGGAGCCACGAATATGGTGAAAACACTCTATGTTTATTTGCAGAAATGTACAAATAGCAGGTAATCATGAGTTTGTAGTAAATGCCAGTTGCAAAGCTGATGCAGGTAGCAGGAGGTAATGGGAATTTGCAGAAACCACCAGGTACACAGCTAATGCAGGGAAGCAGGAGGTATGGACAGATCCCAAGCAGCAGGTAACCAGAAGCATATCAGAAGGCAGGAACAAGTAACAACAGGATGTGACAACAGAGATTAACATCAATAACCAGCAATGAATGCTGGGAGAGACAAGTATAAGAAGGACACACCCAGGTGCAAGGAATAATTAGTGATCAGGAAGGTTAACTCCTAAAGCACAAGAGGCAGGCACAATTGCAGCACCTCTGGTTATCAGAGGTACTGCTGCTAACACATAAAATGAAACACAAATAATAAAGTCCAAAACTCCAGGAGACATTAGCTGCCAATACAAAGCAGCAAGCTGTAAGCAGATTGTTACAGGGAGCAGTTTTTTTTTAAATAACCCAAATATATATACTTCATCATCATCATCTTCACCATTTATTTATATAGTGCCACTGATTCCACAGTGCTGTACAGAGAACTCATTCACATCAATCCCTACCCCATTGGAGCTTACAGTCTAAATTCCGTAACATACACACACAGAGAGACAGACTAGGATCAATTTTGATAGCAGCCAATTAACCTACTAGTATGTTTTTGGAGTGTGGGAGAAAACCGGAGCACCCAGAGGAAACCCATGCAAACACGGGGAGAACATACAAACTCCACACAGAAAAGGCCATGGTCGGGAATTGAACTCATGACCCTAGTGCTGTGAGGCAGAAGTGCTAACCACTTCGCTACTGAGCTGCTACACTTACCACATCACGGCGCAGGCGCCAATCCTCCCTCCTCTCTGCTCCATTCGCATTGAATGTCGGGCATGACGTCATCAAGTCACGCTCGACTGTTACGAGTCACGGCGGCTCCGGGCAACGGTCCGGACGCCAGCAATGGTTAGCGCCGCGTCCCAGCATCTAGGGCAGCCGGGTGAGTGCGCATGTGCATAATTACAGCCCAGCCGGGCTAAGTATTCCCTGCTGTGCAGGGCACTGTTCATTGGCCCCTGCATGTTTATAAGGCAGGAAGGGACAAGCCCTTCCTGCCGGTTATAGTCCCTGCTTGCCATACTAAGCCTGCTGTGTACCTTTGCTCTCTGTGTTCCTTGAGGATTCTGACTACTGTTGCCGACCCTTGTTTGTTTACTGACTACGTTTGTTTGCCTGTGCCCATTTGACCTTTGCTTGGACTCCTACGCTGCTGTTTTGCCCGTGACCTCTGACCCCGGCTTTGTGTTCTGGATATTCTGTCTGCTGCCGGCCTCGAACCTTGCCTGGACCTCACTCTGCCATTTGCTCCTACCCTTTATCGCTGGGTTCCCCCCAGTCAGCGCACAATTCACGACCCTCAGCTGTCTGCGGCCAAGTCTGTCCCCACCACTAGGGGCTCCAGCGAAAACCAGACTTCTGAGCAGACTCCGGGTTTTGTGTTGCGGGCTGTTGGGGTTCCTAACATCGACATTGAGTGAGGAGCGGCACAAAGAGGACCCAGCACGGAAGAAAGAAGACAAGAAGAGAAGAAAAGAGATGGAAGAAGCCAATAGGAACATAAGTAAAAGACAAGGGCAAGGAAACAGAAAGGGACAGAGTGATGGCGAAGAGGGGGGTCGCAGAGTGATGAAGAAGAGGGGGGGGCACAGAGTGATGAAGCAGAGGGGGGGAAGGCACAGAGTGATGAAAAAGAGGGGGGAAGGCACAGAGTGATGAAAAAGAGGGGGGAAGGCACAGAGTGATGAAAAAGAGGGGGGGCGAGGCACAGAGTGATGAAAAAGAAGAGGAGGAGACAGAAAGGCACAGAGTGATGAAGAAGAGGGGAGGCAGAAGGGGACAAAGTGATGAAGAAGAGGGGGGTAAGGCACAAGTATTAATCGTGGATCCTATTGATTTAAAGCAGGGCCTGGCTGTAATTTTCTAAATGTACCCATTTTTTTTCCAAATAGGGCCCCAACATTCCAGGATCCAGACAAACCACAACTAAAGAAACCAGCAGCCACAGGTGGTGAAAGTGAGAAGAACAGGTAGGACAGTCTGTCAAATGTTCTGATTCTAGTGAAATAATCTCAATTTTTGGGGAATACCGCCCAATCTAAGGGGCAGGTCAAGGCTTTGTACTCTTTATATACATACTGCATTCTTTATATGCTACACTATGGTGCTCGCTGTCCTTCGTGGGCTGACCACTCCCCTTCTAGTGGCTGGTCTCACCTCTATGATGGCTAGTCACACCCCTTCTGGTGGGCCCCTAGCGTTGCCCTAGGTAGACCCTTCATGCCTCAGTCCGACACTGGAAGTGACAGAGGTAGAGGCCAACTAGCAGAAAAGCAGAGCTCTAAAACCTGAATGTAACAATAGTTTTTTTTCGTTATCGAAGACCATATTTAGTTATATTTATTTTTATAAAGAGCTGTTAATAATAAAATTTATAGATGATTCTTTATTGACTTTTAATTTACTTATCAATTTGGTGGCTCATCTCATTCAACAATGGTTTTGACAATAATATTGGGCTTTTGGTTCAACAGAAAAGTAAAAAGATAAATACCATTGTTATCAGTATTAATATCTTGCTCTATATTTGCAAAACATATGCTTCAGCCCTGCTCAGTTTTAAAGCTGTAGTTAGGCAATGCCTCAGTAAAGCTGACACTCTAACCCTACACAAACTATGTCAAGGATGGTAGAGGTAGAAGCCAGAGTACCATACTTTAAAACAGTGATTCCCAAACCCAGTCCTCAGGGATCCCTAGCAGCGCATGCTTTCCTTATCTCCTTGCTGGAGCACAGGTGTATTCATTACTGACTGACACATTGTAACAGATCCACATGTGGTATAATTATTTCACTTGTGACCTGGAAAACCTGCACTGTTAGGGTTCTATGAGGACTGGGTTTGGGAAACATTGTTTTAAAATAAGGAAATGAGAACATGTTATGGTTTTTTTTACAGCTTTGTTAAAAATATGGGTATTTGCACCAAAAACTTACTTGTGAAGTATTTTTCAACCCCTTTGTATTCAACACATTAGCGGATGGTCTGAGAACCCCTGCTTCCGTGCTCTGTACTGAGATAGTCAAAGGCCTATTTTAATGTAAAGCCAGATTGTACAGTAGACAGCAAGCGACAACTATTTCAGTCACCAATGCAGGGGCATAGAAAAGCACACCACCAGATTTTTCAAGGCACCTGAACTTGCTCTTCAATATCCAAAGGAATGTCTATCACACCCCTAATGGAACAGTGGGCCTCATTAAAGCTATGCTGAGCAGAAGTCTGTGGATTGAACAGAGGTTTATTTAGCCATCCATATTCACAATCAACTGAAATGACACACAAATAACATCTTTTATTTAGTTAACATACTGTATATTGTTGTTAGCACATGTGAATCATATAAAACAGGATACATGTACAAAGGAATGCTTGTTTTTACATACCTAGAAGGCATTTCCGTTCTCACAAACTTGCATAGTGGGATGACTGGCACAGGAAATAGAAGTCATGTCATGAACCAGGACAGCCTGCCACAACATGCATTATAGACGTTTGAATCACAGACCACCTACACACTCAAAGAGTGATGGCGATATAAATCTAAGCCTTGTGGTCTCAGACAAATATGTCTTCAAGCTAAAGTTCTGAAAGCCTATAAAATGCTAGCTTTAGCCCATACCATGTACCTACTGGTTGGGGAAACATATGAAAATGTGGCCATCAAGTGTAAAGCGCATAATAATTTGTGCATTGGAGTGTGATGTAACAGACTCCAGATCATCTGTCACCTGCTCATAAAGATGGAGAAGATTTGTGAAACATTTACGTAACCTCCTGATCTGAGAGGGAATTCAGGGCCAATTACGCTCTAAAAACCTGGACATTGCATAGTGCTGGTGCTCCTCCTCCTCCTTCCTTCGCCTCTCCTTTAAAGTATGCTATACTATAGATCTGCACAACTCTATAAACAAATTGTCACAAAACACCATATTGCCACACCCACAGTAGCATACAGGTTTGTGGTACTTATTTATAGGCATCGTAGACAAATGGCCTGTGATTTGAGCATCTTACAACCACCCTTTTTTTCCAAGGGGGATCTCCAGCTGATTTTCTGTCAGTTTCTACCACAGCTTTCATAATTTGTATACTTACCCTTTAAAACAAGACTGGGAAGGTCTGATGTGATGTTTTTAAATCTGACCGTTTACAAACCACTAAGAAAATTGCTGAAAAACAGAACTGCACTTTAGTACATTTCCCACCTTGTGTGTCATGCTGTCATTCATATAGTGCAATTTGGAACTATAAGGAAACACATAGCATTGAATTGCCAAAGATTCCCAAAGCATGAAGTCTCAATTTTTTTTTTTTTTTACATGCAGTCAATTTTTATACCACCATTGCTGTGTTGTCCATTAATACAGTATGACATATCATATAAATAATTAAATAATAGAGACTGCAAGCCTCCTTCTCTAAATGAATATCCAACACCAGTGCTATAGCCTGGGTTGGTTACTGCTAATGCAGGGGGGCTACAGGTGTGCAAAAGTAGCAGCCAGCACTATCCCTGGCTAGTGGCAACATAACTTTGGGACCCACAGAGTGGGTCCTCTTATCATAATGTGAAACCAGCCCCAGCCCTGTCAGCATGGGGTGGTATTCCTTATGGAAATCAGGCTCTGCATATAGCCCTGGGGTTCATCATTGCACTCTTTGATCTTGGGTAGCAGGGTAATAGTTTAAAGACACAAAATCAATAGCTGTGTTTACAGAACTAGTAGTCTCAGCAAGCCCTGGCAGCCATAGACTGCTTGTACATGATAGCACTAGTAGAACTCTTAGCATCTAGCAGCCAGGGATCACTGTAATATGTAGTTCCAGAAATGCACCTCATAGAAAGAAAACAGACACATTTTTACAAACATTTTTAATAAAATGAACCTCAAACCCTTGCTTGCCATTTTATTAATCTGCTAAATACAGAAACTTCTTCTACAGGAAAGATAGAGTCACAATGTATTACAATAAAAAATAGAAAAGAAGAAATGTAATAGACAAATGCAGCTGCTCCTTATGAAGCCCGGTTGCTAAATGACATAGAGGTGGATTTATAAAACCATCCAACAAGGAAAAATTTAGATATTCCCCATAGCAACCAATCAGATTCTAGCTATCATTTATCCAGTGCATACTAGAAAATGACAGCAAGAATCTGATTGGTTGTTATGGGCAACACCTCCTTTTTTCCATTACGAAGGTTTGATAAATCTACTCCATAGAACTTAATGGAGCCACACAAACTTTATGTCATCTACCTAGGAGTAGTTTATGTTTCATGTATCTTGCATCTCTGCACCTGACACATCAATATGCAAGCATCTACTATATAATGTAGTACAATATTACAGTATGTTATCTATTTTTGTGTATTAGTTTTACATACCTACTGTATCTGATCAGAGCCGGATTTACACCTCATGGGGCCCTAGGCAAGATATCGGTTTGCCCCCCCCTTCACACACACAGTGGCCCCTCACACACACACATAAGACACGCACACAGTGGCCCCTCACACACACACATAATACACACACACATAATACACGCACACAGTGGCCCCTCACTAGAGATGGGCTGGTCCGGTTCCCCAAGAACCAAACCCACCCGAACTTTGGGTATCCGAGTACCGAGCTGAGTAGCTCGGTACTCTCCCGCCCGCTCCAAATCCAAATCGAGGCCGAACGTCATTGTGACGTCGACGGATCTTGTGGCTCGGTACTCGCGATAATTCAAGATTATAAATACACGCCTCCACAGCAATCCTTTGCCATTTGACAGAGGGAGAGAGCAGGGTGTAGTCACAGGCTGATTAGAGCAGGGACAGAGAATAAAATATTCTTATTCCAATTGCTGTAACAAAAATCGCTAGAGAAGAGAGGAGGATAGAGGTTTATTTTATTTTTTTAATATTTGGCACTCCCCAGTGCTTTTGGGGTGTCCCCCATAATTGTGCATAAATATTTCTGGCTGTCAATATTACTATCTGTCAGCAGTATCTATCAAATGATTTTTAGCACTCCCCAGTGCTTTTGGGGTGTCCCCCATAATTGTGCATAAATATTTCTGGCTGTCAAAATTACTATCTGTCAGCAGTATCTACCAAATAATTTTTAGCACTTCCCAGTGCTTTTGGGGTGTCCCCCATAATTGTGCATAAATATTTCTGGCTGTCAAAAGTCATATCTGTCAGCAGTATCTACCAAATAATTTTTAGCACTCCCCAGTGCTTTTAGGGTGTCCCCCATAAGTGTGCATAAATATTTCTGGCTGTCAAAAGTCATATCTGTCAGCAGTATCTACCAAATAATTTTTAGCAATCCCTAGTGCTTTTGGGGTGTCCCTCATAATTGTGCATAAATATTTCTGGCTGTCAAGTCATATCTGTCAGCAGTATCTACCAAATAATTTTTAGCACTCCCCAGTGCTTTTGGGGTGTCCCCCAT
This sequence comes from Mixophyes fleayi, assembly GCF_038048845.1. Lineage (NCBI taxonomy): Eukaryota > Metazoa > Chordata > Amphibia > Anura > Limnodynastidae > Mixophyes > Mixophyes fleayi. The sequence continues at coordinate 740,396 of NW_027445882.1, read as the reverse complement.
AATTGTGCATAAATATTTCTGGCTGTCAAAAGTCATATTTGTCAGCAGTATCTACCAAATAATTTTTAGCACTCCCCAGTGCTTTTGGGGTGTCCCCCATAATTGTGCATAAATATTTCTGGCTGTCAAAAGTCATATCTGTCAGCAGTATCTTACCAAATAATTTTACGAGAATACAATTAGTGCACAACTACTGTTACGCGTCAAAGCCGAGCTGCAAGATAACAGTAAGGCATTAGAGGATAATGTTTGCTCTGTTTCACAAATGACACCAATCCCTGTGGAGAGTCCATCCAACAGTGGGATGTCTAATCGTGAGCATTCTGTTGATGTGTGCCTTAATAGCCCGAGTGTAGCCGGTGATACACAAATTGAGGATGCCACTTTGGAATTAGAAGAGGATGAGGGGGAGATTTGTGTAGGCAACGAGGGCGCTAATGAGGATGTTGATGAGGATGAGGTTGTTTGTGTAAGTCTTGCACCAGTGGCAGCAGTTCTGGCACGTGACAAGAAAAAGGCCATTGTCATGCATAAAACAAAAAATCCACTTCTTATGTGTGGAATTATTTCTACCCAAATCCAGACAACAATTGTATAGCCATTTGTAGTGTATGTCAAGCCACAGTCAGTCGAGGGAGGGACCTTAACCATCTTGGAACCTCGTCTATGTTACGCCATTTAATGAGAGTTCATGGCAAAGTGTTGGGAAAAGCTGAAAGTTCTTCCCAAAAAATTACAAGCACTCCATCATCAGCTAAGACCCTCCGCTCACCGACATCCCGACGGCTACAAAATACACCCACCACACCATCCTCATCAGTATCCTCAGTAGCGCTCGGAGTTAGCCCGGCATCCCACTTAAGGCTGGATGAATCCTGCACTATTATTGATTCCTCTGAAGAAAGCGTTAGTCCCACTGCTGCTGCTGTTGCTGCTGCTGGGGGTGAATCGTCATCCCAGAGGCAGGTCAAGAAAATGAGCAGTCCTACATTTCAGCAATTAACTGAAACAATCATTTGCGAGGGAAAGCAAATATGACAGCATTCACCTAGTCGCCAAGCGAATCACAGACGCCATGGCTGCAATGTTAGTGTTAGATCTGCGTCCAATCTCCACAATAAACGCAGCTGGTTTTTCACAGTTAATTGAGGTTTTGTGTCCGCGTTACAGAATTCCATTGCGACACCATTTCTCCCGTAAAGCAATTCCACAACTATACCAAAAAGTGTGTAAAAATGTAGAGATTGCGCTTAAAAATGCTATTCTGCCCACTGTCCACTTAACCACAGATATGTGGACAAGTGGAAGTGGCCAAACCAAAGACTATATGACTGTGACAGCCCACTGGGTTGGTCATTCACCTTCATCAGCAGGAACAGCAGCAGCATGTACACCACTACGTAACATTTGTCACAGACAGGCCACTCTTTGTTTCACCGACTTCACTAACAGGCATACAGCTGACAATTTGTTACGCAAACTGAGAGATGTGATTGATGCGTGGCTTATACCACTTGGACTCTCCCCAGGGTATGTCATTTCTGATAACGCCAACAATATAGTGCGTGCATTACAGCTAGGTGATTTGCAACACATTCCCTGTTTTGCTCACACCATCAACTTGGTGGTGCAGAGCTTCCTACGAAATAACCGTGAGGTGCAGGAGATCCTTTCGGTGGCCCGTAAAATTTCAGGCCATTTCAGGCATTCAGCCACAGCATGTAGGAGATTACAGCAGATCCAAGAGCAGTTTAACTTGCCCTGCTACCAACTTAAGCAAGAGGTGGTAACTAGGTGGAATTCCACCCTGTACATGCTTCAGAGGATGGAGGAACAGCGCAAAGCCATCCAAGCATATTGCACAAGCCATGACATTGGGAAAGGAGGGGGGATGTATTTCACTCTTGCACAGTGAGGAATCCTTTCAGTGCTGTGCAAGGTGCTGAAACCATTTGAAGTTGTGACGTGTGAGGTGAGTGCAGACTCTGCTAGTTTGAGCTAAGTTATTCCTTTAATTAGACTATTGGAAAAGCAGCTTGAGAAAATGAAGGAGGAGCTGAAAGCAAGCAATTCAGCAAAGTATGTTGGCCTTGTTGATCAAGTACTTAATTCGCTTCACAATGATCCTCGAGTTATTAAGATCTTGAACTCGGATCAGTACGTTTTGGCCACTGTGCTTGATCCAAGGTTTAAAACATACATTGAGTCTTTACTTGTAAATGAGCGAGATGTGATCTTTTGCAAGCGGCTATTGCTCAGCAAGTTGGCCGATGAACTGGGCCTCGGCTTGACGACGTGTCCTCCTTCACTTTCTCAAGCTACTGCTGCTCGTAAAAAAATTAATTTCCCAAAAAGAACCAGGGAGGACGCAGGGGGCAGACCAGAACAATTTAACATCTGGGCATAAATGTTCGGCGTCTTCAGCACTTAAATTTAAAGCGGCGCTGCCTTGTAAAGCTAAACTTCCCTTTAAAAAGCAGCGTGTGCGTGTGCTTTATGTGCTGAAGACGCCGAACTCGCTGGAGTTGAAGAATCCGAACATTAATACATTTACCCCCTGGGCTGGTTTGAAGGATTTTTCCAAAAAATGTGTCACTTTGCCCATAACTCCATCCAATACTAGTATAAACATGCCTTCCAGTCATGCCTGATGTTCCTGTTTCACCTACCTGTTTTTTCTAAACCCACCCATCTGCTATCTCTGCTGTCCTTTCTGCTTCTTATTCCCTGACTCATACTTTACATCTCTTCTTCCTCTTTTCTCTCCTTCTACCTTTGCATTCTTTTTATTCACCTCTTGTGCTCTCACTATTTCCTCACTACACTTGTAAGCCCTTACTATTCTTGCTTTCTGAATTCTTTCAACTGTATATTCCACACCTTCTATAGCTTTATCATGATTTACTCCTCTCCCTCTTCTGTCCTCTCCCTTTATCCCCCTGCTTCCCATGTTCAACCTTTCCATATTGTTCTTCCTCCTCACTCCCCCTTCTCACTTCCCATCCCCCTCCCTATTTCACTCCTCTCATCTCTTCTGTGCCTCTGGACCCCTGATCTAACATGCTGCCCCCTCTTACATCTTTTTCTCTCTCCTCCCTTTCCCCACTCACACCCTTTCCCTCTTGTCCCCTTCGCTGCTCTTCTCTCAGTGTCAATCTGCTCCTACCTACCTCCTCCCTCTCTTTCCCCCCAGCTAATCTTATCCCTCACGTCACTCCTACCTTCTGCCTCTCCCATTCATAAACCCCCTTATCTGCCCCATCTCCACTCCTCCCCTACCTCTTGCTCCCCTGCCCCTCATCTCCTGTCTGCTGACAAATCCCCTCTTATTTCTGCGTCTCGTCCAATTCCTACCCTCTCTTCCTGTCATTCCCCTCGCTCCATATCTTACTCACCCTTGCAGACAAGCAACCCCAACAATCTCATCCACATCTCTCCTCTTCCCTCTCTTCCACTATCCTGTGGTCTCTGGAATGCCAGATCAATCTGCAATAAATTGACCTCTATCCATAATCTCTTTATCTCTAGATCCTTCAACCTGCTTGCCATCACTGAAACCTGGCTATCCCCTGAGAACACTACCTCTCCTGCTGCTCTCTCTTTCGGGGGCTTGTCCTTCTCCCACACACCCAGACCTGGGGAACGGCATGGTGGTGGCGTCGGCATACTTCTCTCCTCCTGCTGCTCTTTTCGGGTTCTTCCCCCTGAACCCTCCCTCTCTTTTTCCTCCTTTGAGGTACACTCTATCCGCCTATTCCACCCAGTCCACCTTCGTGTTGCTGTTATCTACCGTCCTCCTGGTCCTGTCTCCCAATTTCTTGATCACTTTGCCACCTGGCTCCCTCACTTTCTCTCCTCTGACCTTCCCTCCCTGATCTTGGGGGATTTTAATATCCCTATTGACAATCCCTCAGACCCTGCTGCCTCCAAACTTCTCTCCCTCTCCTCCTCCATTGGTCTCTCTCAATGGACCAACTCTCCCTCCCACCGCAGTGGCCATTCCCTAGATCTGGTTTTTTCACACCTCGGTACTGTCTCTGACCTCATTAATTCACCTTTTCCTCTCTCGGATCACCATCTCCTCTTTTTTAGCATCTCTCCACCCCTCTCATCGTCCCCAAGGTTACTCTCACCAGGCGTAATCTTGACACAGTTGATCCTACCACTTTCTCCTCTTCCCTGGGCTCGCTCCTCTCCCCCATCACCACTTTTTCTTGCCCTGATAAGGCAGTCTCCTTCTACAATCGCACTCTTACCGCTGCACTTGACTCTGTCGCCCCGGCTGTCACCGCCAAGCTTCGCCGGTCCCCGCCACAACAGTGGCACACTAAACTTAACCGCTATCTTCAAAAATGCTCCCGCAGTGCAGAACGGCTTTGGAGAAAGTCACGCACTCATGCTGACTTTCTCCACTTCAAGTTCATGCTTGCATCTTATAGTTCAGCCCTTTCCCTCTCTAAACAATCTTTCTTCAAAGCTCTCATTTCTTCCCAATCCTCTAACCCCCGTCGGCTTTTTGCCACCTTCAACTCCCTCCTCTCCCCTCCCCCTCTCCCACTCCCCACCATGCTTTCTGCTGTCGACTTTGCTACCCACTTCACCTCCAAGATTGAGTCTATGCGTCATGACATCTCCCAGCAGTCCCTTCTTACACCACCCTCTCCACCCTCCATGCCCATTCTGTCCCCCTTCTCACCCTCCTCTGCTGCTGCTATCTCCTTTCTCCCCTCCCCTCCGGCTAGCTCTCCCTACTTCTCTTCCTTCACTCCGGTATCTGCAGATGAAGTCCATACCCTTCTGTCTTCCTCTCCCCCCTCCACTTGCACACAGGACCCAATCCCCTCCCACCTTCTCCACTCCCTCTCTCTCGAAGCTTGCTCCCACCTTGCACACCTCCTCAACCTCTCCCTCTCTCTGGAATTTTCCCCTCCTCTTTTAAACATGCTCTTGTCTCCCCCATACTCAAGAAACCGTCCCTTAATCCCGCCTCTCTCTCTAACTACCGCCCTATTTTGCTTCTTCCTTTTGCCTCCAAACTCTTTGAACGGGTTGTCTACAACCGTCTCACCTCCTTTCTTTCCTGTCACTCACTACTTGACCCGCTCCAATCTGGTTTTCGCCTCCTCCACTCCACTGAAACTGCCCTCACTAAGGTCACTAATGACCTTCTCGCTAAATCAATAGACACTACTCCCTTCTTATCCTTCTTGACCTCTCTGCTGCCTTCGATACCGTTGACCACGCACTCCTTTTGCAAACTCTCTTTAGGCCTATGTAACACTCTTACTTCACCAACCGCTCCTTCTCAGTCTCTACTCATGATTCTACATCACCCCCTCTTCCCCTACCCGTTGGCGTTCCTCAAGGCTCCGTTCTTGGCCCCCTGCTTTTCTCCCTCTACACCTCCCTTGGTGTCCTCATCCGCTCCTTTGGCCTCCAGTACCACCTCTATGCTGATGATACCCAAATCTATCTTTCATCCCCTGACCTCTCCCCTTCCCTTCTGTCTCCTCCTGTCTCTCGGCCATCTCATCTTGGATATCCCAACGCTTCCTTAAACTCAATATTTCCAAGAACGAGCTTATAGTCTTCCCCCCTGCCAGGACTCTCCCACCTCCCCCCCTCTCTATTTCTGTTAATATCACTACCCTCGTTTCTGTCCCCCAAGTCCGATGCCTTGGGGTCATCCTTGATTCCTCCCTCTCATTTAAGCCTCACATTCTGTCCCTCTCTAAATCCTGTTACTTCCACCTTCGGAATATATCTAAGATACGTCCCTTTCTCACCACGGAAGCCACGAAAACCCTTGTTCACTCGCTTATTATCTCTCGCCTTGACTACTGTAACCTTCTTCTCTCTGGCCTACCTGTTTCTCGCCTTGACCCTCTTAAGTCTATCCTCAATGCTGCTGCCCGCCTCATTTTTCTCTCCCGCCGCTCTATCTCTGCGGTCTCCCTTCAACAGTCACTACATTGGCTCCCCATACCCTACAGAATTAAATTTAAACTCCTCACCCTCACCTTTAAAGCTCTTAGTCAATCTTCCCCTCTCTACATCTCCAATCTCATCTCTACCTACACTCCTAACCGCCCCCTCCGCTCTGCCTCTGACCGCCGTCTCACTACTTCACTGATCACCTCCTCTCACTCTCGTCTTCAGGACTTTGCCTGGGCTGCTCCCCTGCTGTGGAACGATCTTCCACGTTCCATCAGGTTAGCATCTACTCTCAAAGGCTTCAAGCGTGCCCTTAAGACTCATTTCTTTATTCAAGTCTATCAGTCCTCCTAACTTTCTTGTCCTGGCTCTCTCCCCTAGTTAGTACCCCCATTTATGTGTCTCCCCCTCCCTCTAGGTTGTTAGCTCTCATGAGCAGGGCCCTCTTTCCTTGTGTGCTCCTTCTACAGTTCCTTCACCCTCTGTACCTCTTGGCCTGCTTCGCTAGCCCTGTTTTTCCCTGTTTTATTAATCTTCAGCCTTCTTGCTGATTTCTACAATCCCTTTCTCTATCTGTCAGATATAATCTGATTTGCTTTACCCTGTCACCTGTGTTTGTATATATTTGTGTATCATGTTGTGTCTTGGTTCTGTTTTCTGTATATGTAATGTACGGCGCTACGGACCCTTTGTGGCGCCTTATAAGTCAAAGATAATAATAATAATAAAGGATGGTGGAGGATTACTTTCAAGAGGTAGTTGATATGGAAATGTCAGACAGTCCCTTTCCTTACTGGGAAGAAAAGCAGGCCATTTGGAAACCCATGTACAAACTTACTTTGCAATACTTAAGCTGCCCACCCTCCAGTGTGTACTCTGAACGAGTGTTCAGCACAGCAGGGAACTTAGTGATCGCCGTAGAAGGTTACTTCCCAAAAATGTGGAGAAAATGATGTTTATAAAAATGAACTACATCTTCAACGAGGAAGGCCTTCACCATCCAAGACATCCAAGCACTGACTGTTCTCTAATGGTGGATTCAAGCGGCGATGAATTGATAGTCTGTGATGATGACGTACACACTGATGAGGGTGAGGATGAAGCTGAAGATGATGACGATAACATCTTTTTAAAACTTTCTATGTAAGTGTAGGGTGCAATCTATCCCCAAAGAGGAAAGGGACTTGGGGCATTTCCATATCACGTACCGTCTTGAAAGGCTGCTGTTTGGGCAATTTCTCCTTAAAGGTAGGGTGTCATAGACAGAGTGACCCCCAACTGGCTTTGTCCATTTCTCTTAATATTGTACAGTCTATAATGGCTGAATTTGTTTGTATTTTCGACAAGTTTAGGGGGGCCTAGAGAGCCAGAAACCAAACTGACTTTGTCCATTTCTCTTAATATTGTACAGTCTATAACGGCTGAATTTTTTTGTATTTTCGACAAGTGGAGGGGGGCCTATAGAGCCAGAAACCAAACTGGCTTTGTCCGTTTCTCTTAATATTGTACAGTCTATAACGGCTGAATTTTTGGGTTTTTAAACAAGTGGAGGGGGGCCTATAGAGACAGAAAGCAAACTGCCTTTTTCCATTTCTTTACATATTTAACTATAAGTGTAGGGTGTAATATACATCCAAAGACGATGGCTGCATTGCCAATATGCATAGATGGAGAGGAAGACAATCTATTTTGTGTGTAGAATAAATGAAGGCCTACCTACCACGAATTAAACTGTTTTTTGGATGATTTATTACCTCTACAATTAGATTACTTATCTATGAAACAGTTGGAGCACTAAATTGGGTTATTTTAGGCTCAAAAACATTGATTTTCCAACAAGATAGCCAAACAAAACCAAAACCAAAACACGCAATGGCGGTTTTGCAAAACCAAAACACGACGGTAATCCAGATCCAAAACCGAATACAAAACCAAAACACGGGGGTCAGTGACCATCTCTACCCCTCACACACATACATAATACACGCACACAGTGGCCCCTCACACACATAATACACGCACACAGTGGCCCCTCACACACACACATAATACACGCACACAGTGGCCCCTCACACATACACATAATACACACACACAGTGGTAACTCACACACACACACACATAATACCCACACAGTGGCCCCTCACCCACACACACAGTGGCCCCTCACACACACATAATACACGCACACAGTGGCCCCTCACACATACACATAATACACGCACACAGTGGCACCTCACACACATAATACATGCACACAGTAGCCCCTCACACACACACACACACATAATACCCACACAGTGGCCCCTCACCCACACACACAGTGGCCCCTCACATACACACATAATACACACACAGTGGCCCCTCACACACACATAATATACACACACACACACTAGCAATATATTACACCCCCTCTCCCTCCCAACTTACCTCTTTGCATCCACAAGCTGTGCACTCTTCCCTCTCCTCACACATGGGACGGCACCTGTCATGTGGTGCACGTCCCATGTGACATAGAGCAGGGAGGGAGGAGACCAACCACCACACTAGCCCCTCCCCCCTCTCGCGGTACCCAACTCCCACTCCCCCGACTCGCGCCCCCCGCACGAGTTGCGCGGGGGGCGCAACTCGTGTACAGTATAGACTGTACAATATTAAGAGAAATAGCCAGTTTGGGGTCACTCTGTAAATGTGGTAATGGGTAAATGTATCAAGCTGAGAGTTTTCTGGCGGGTTCTAGCTATCATTTATTTAGTAAATTCTAAGAAATGATAGCTAGAATCTGATTGGTTGCTATAGGCAACATCTCCACTTTTCAAACCCACCGCAAAACTCGCAGCTTGATACATTTACCCCCAAGTATCTCTTTAATGCTTGAGTGGACAAAGCCTGTGGGCAGCAAGAGGCATATGTGATAAAAGCTGGCAGGCAGGTTTGTATGGGAGAAAAACGCTAGAAGGAATGCATGGGCATGGGAGAGAAAAACTGGTGGGCAGCATGGGGATGTGAAAAAAGCTATTAGATATGTGAGTAAAAAGCTAGTGGGCAGAAGGTAGCATGGGACAAAAAAGCTGGTGGGCAGCATGGGCATGTGAGAGAAAAGCTAGTGGGCAGAGGGTGGCATGGGAGAGAAAATCTGGTGGGCAGGTGTGTGTGACCTATGTATAGTGATCAGTGTGTATCAGGTGTGTAACGTCAGATTGACCTATGTATAGTGATAAGTTTGTATGTGGTAAGTAAATAGAGTGGTATGTAGGGAAAGACTGGATGGCAGGGTGGCATGTGCAAGAAAAACTAGTGAGCAGAGGGGCATGTGAGAAAAGCTAGTGGGGGTGAAGGCATGGAAGTGTGTACCAGTTGTGTGATACTGATGTGTGAGACCAGTGTATAGTGATCAGTGTGCAGTGGGTAAGTTAATTGTGTCTATTGCCAAACAATTGAAAGTATAGTGTAGTGGAGCATAGACAGCTTTGTGCATCAGACATCCGTACATCTGGACTTCAGTGCAACTGGACTGCAGCCCAGACAGAAAGCCAGGAGGAGGTAAGAGTTATTATTTTAATTTTACAAATGTCAAGCGTGTGATGGGCTGGGAACTGGGCTTTGGGGGTGGAGGAGCGGCAGGCTGAAGTTTTGCCTAGGGCAGTGGTTCCCAAACTGTCTCAGTTCGAGGCACCCTTAAGGTCTCCATAATTTTTCCAAGGCACCCCTAAGCCAAAATAGTTACCAGTACTTCCGATTTTTAAGTAGTTGGGTCAAACTTTAGAAGCATTTAGGCCCCCTTTCATCATATTACACTTTGCCCCTTTCACCATATCACAATGTGCCCCTTCACCATGTGCCCCTTTACCATTACACTAGGCCCTTTCACCATCACACTGAGCCCCTTCACAATATCACTGTGTGCCTCTTCACAATATCACTGTGTGCCTCTTCACAATATCACTGTGTGCCCCTTCACAATATCACTGTGTGCCCCTTCACAATATTACAATGTGCTCCTTCACAATATCACATGTGCCCGTTCACAATATCACACTCTGCCCCTTCACAGTGCGCCCCTTCACAATATCACAATGCTCCCCTTCACAATGTGCCCCTTCACAGTATCCCAATGTGCCCCTTCACAGTATCCCAATGTGCCTCTTCACAGTATCACAATGTGCCCCTTCACAATATCCCATGTGCCCCTTCACAATATCACAATGTGCCTCTTCACAATATCACAATGTGCCCCTTCACCATGTGCCCCTTCACCAGCTCTCACACTCGGTGTCCCACTTTCACCAGCTCCCACACGGTGTGTCCCTCGTTCCTTTACTTACCTACTTTCATCTTTTTCTTCTGTCTTCTTTCTTGTTGTTCCTCTCTGCTGCTGCTCCTCACTGACTCTGTTGGACATGATGACGTCACGCACAACAGTTGGTGAGAAGATGGGGGGAGGGAGGATAATGGTCCGGCTTCGCTGGAGTTGTAACTTCTTCTCTTTTATCAGCCCTGGCCGCGGCACCCCTGTGAAAATGCCGCGGAACCCCAGGGAGCCACGGCGCACACTTTGGGAACTGCTGGCCTAGGGCGACATGAAGTCTTGCACCGGCTCTGTGCATTTTAGTCATTTTACAATTTCAATAATATCTTTTTTGTGCAAAGAAAAAAAAATGTTTCCAACCTGTTGCAGAGCTTAATATAATTAAAGTTGAATTAAATTGTATGAGCAAACTAATTTGTCTCATCAAAACAAGCATAAGAGATTCCTATTGGATCCCATGGGGTAAATTTATCAAGCTGCTGGTTTGAAAAAGTGGAATTGTTGCCTATAGCAATCAGTTTCTAGCTGTCATTTTGTAGAATGTACTAAATAAATGATAGATAGAATCTGATTGGTTGCTATAGGCAACATCTCCACTTTTTCAAACCCGCAGCTTGATAAATTTACCCCATGAGTTTTTATTCCCCACATACCTTATTTTTCCAGACGAGAAGTGTATGCAATGAATTAGTGAATTGAAAATGGCATTATAATGTTTGTATACAATTTTATGTTTTATATTATATTATGTATTATAGCCAAGATTGTTTTTCAAAAGACATACAATTCAGAAAGAAATAATACCAATTTTAAAAACATGAATGTTAGTTTTTATGAAAAATAACAATTTCCAAGAATTCCACCTAAATTAAGAAACTAGTATTTATTTAGGAGTCTGTAAAGAGCATTAATATAATAATAATAATAATAATAATAATAATTATAATGTCAAATAATTATTTTTTACATTTTGAAGGAATAATTATAATTCATAATTCATATGCACTTATTTTGTTTAATGAAAAACTAACACCAATATAAAAACATATCATTTAATAATAAAACAAAATATTTCTGTGTTTGTGCTCTTCTTTTAAACATAAATAAAATGTCAATTTCAAGAATATCCATCCATTAATACTGACAAGTTCCTGAAACACCTACATGCCCACAGAAGGTCTATTTCATGTTCAGACTTCCATTTATTTGGTTAGTGTATCTTGCGCAAAATAGCTCTGCGCATGCCCAGAAACAGACATAATGCCAAAGAACACAATTGCATGCAATTTATGTCCACATGATGCAACTGACACTTACCACTGTCCACGACTTGAGAGGCGGAATGAAGGAGGGAAGGGATGGACTAATGTTGGTCATGTACAGTAAGGGTGTTCCAACACAGATGTGGTGGATTCAAGTCCTTTTTTTTTCGTAAGTACGTTGATTTTAAGCTGTATCTTTTGCACCCACTACAGGGCAAGTGTAAATGCTGACTGATAGTGATGACTAACACAATAAGTCTCATAGTTTAGCATAGTTCCGTTTCAAATGGAAGCATATCAGATACGCTTGGTGTTAAATACGGCTGGCACTACGCTCAAGTTGCATGCTCTTTTTAAACACGCAACTTGGGCTGATGTTGCATATAGACATCAATCAATTCTAGAATGTTACTACTTTCAGAAAATGTGCACTTTAGGATTGCTACTTTTCTCCCCTGGTTAGCTGTCGAAAATAATAAATAAAAATTATGCAGTCTAGCAAGAAGGAAGCTAACAGCATTATTTCCATGCTTCTGCAAAGACAATTTGAAAAACTTCAACTACTATATACTTCAACAACTATATACTGCATAAAAATGATTGCAATTCAAAAGTTTTTCAGAGGCAACTATTTCATTGATGTTGGTTGTATGGATAAATGGATTGTAAATGTTAAGCAGAATAAATTATTGTCAGCCATAAATTGTATTTCAAAAGTCTATACGGTACATAGCCGTGTTGGATGAAAATGAATTCCTCAGACAGTCAACATCCAGTCTTTAAGTTTGAAGAGGTGCAAATTTAAGAAAATGATATTGGGATATGGCGCAACAAGATAAGTTTTATCCTATTTTCTCTACACGCTGTAATTTTTTTTCTAACATTTCTAAAGTCACTATCTATAAATTACACATATTGCTTTTTCGAAATGGGACTAGTTGATCGTTTAGAGCCATTAATATATTGCAGAGTTGGGTGGATTCCAACATTTAAGGCCAACTCCTTCTCCGTATTGTAGTTGGCCCAGTTTTCCTCATCTGACATTTTGTAAATAAAACATTTATCTTTGCCCATAGGAAAATAGAGACATGTTTTTTCTTGTTCTGGTGCACTAGGTAAATTGTAGGTCTTATTTTGGTGCATGACTTCTTCACTTGTATATGTTGCTGGTGAACTGTTTTTTACTTTCCGACAACATAACTTTTTTACAAGAAGGGTCAACTCTAGTAAGCTGAGGAATAAAGAGAGGAGGGAGACCGCAAGCATGAAAAGAATGAATATTGTTTTCTCCATGGGCCGGGACACAAAGCAGTCCACCTTGTGGGGACATGGAGGCCTTTCACACACATAGTTTGAAGTCATCACAAAGCCATAGAGATACCACTGACCGAGTAGGAATCCAGCCTCAAGAATACTTTTGAAAATGATACTGATTATGTAGGTACACATCAGTGCCCCCCTAATCTTGACTCTTCCATCCGCCTGAATTAAGAAATTTCTATGTATCTTTTCATTATTATCATCTTGATTAATTTTATTGTTCATAATTGTATATTCATTGTCCTGACGCCTTAACTTTTCTTCTTTCCTAGATATGTAGACCACATGGGCCAAGTAGAATAGAGTTGGGGTGCTGACAAATAGAAATTGTAGTACCCAGTAGCGAACATGGGAAATAGGAAAAGCTTTATCGTAACAAACATTTGGACAACCAGGTTGTTTAGTGTTGCATATGAAGTCTGATTGCTCATCTCCCCAAACTGACTCCCCAGCTAGGCTCAGAATCAGAAGGCGAAATACAAACAGTACGACAAGCCAGACTTTGCCTGTTGCTGTGGAATGCTCCTGAACTTGGTCTAGCAGTTTTTCAAGAAAGCTCCAGTCACCCATTTTTCTTGGTTATAATATCTGAAATTCAAAACAAGAAACAATAAAATGTTAGTACTTATAATATTTTCAATGGTTCTATTTCTATTACCATTATTCTATAGTATGCTTATGAAGATGTTTCAGAAGGACCTTATATTCACCAGTCACATATATTTCTAATCATTGTTTTGGTTATGTTAAAATTGGTGGTGTTCAACTTATACTTTATTAGATATAGCTTCTAGCACAGTAGCTTGTGCCATATCTCCAGAAAAGTATGCCCTACACAAGTCACTGACTTGTATTGCTTTTATACTATTACAAATTGTAGTTCGTTAAAAAGTTTTTATATATGCCATAGTAGATTTTGTTATTAACTGTTACTCATTTACAACTATTATTTATGTTTACCATGATAAAAGGCATCTAGGGAATGCAATTGATCTGGCCATCTTTTTGTTGTTATTATCATACCTTTATTAATAATGCCCCAAAATATTCATCAGTGTTGTATGTTATGAAGAAGCAGTGCCTGTACATTTAACATTGCTCATGGCAAAAAGTACTTCATAGAAAAACATATAGTCACAGAATACAGAACAACTGATGGAATTTCACAATACAAGTAACTTTTTGGGCCTGATTCATCTTCCGACATAAGTCCCGTTGCGTGCCGTATCTTGCGTGAAATAGCTCTACACATACTCAGAGATGGACTTTACGTCAGTGTGCAATTGCATCCAATTCATGCCCAAGTGCAAATGACACTTTTGACTGTCTAAAATTTGAAAGGCATAATGGGGGAGGGAAAGGGCGAATGCATGTATGCAATACTGATTATGGGCGTGCCGAGGTCGAGCACACGCACATTAACCGATTCAAGCTCTGGGCATCTCTTACGTGTTATTTAGCCGCATCCCTTGCACCAGTTACAGGGCAGGTGTAAGTGCCGACTGATAGTGATGGCTAAATATATGCATGTCAGAACATTTGTTTGCAAATAAGAGAAACTACAAAAAATGCATTTTATGTACAGTACGCATTATGAACATCCTGATTTATGTATTTCATGTATAAAAAAGAGCTGTTCATTTAGTTAATAGATTATTTTTTTTTTGTAATGCGTCCTGTTGGTACTTTATATTGCATACATGCATGTTCATATCCTACAGTCTGTACTACCTGCATATGGCAAGTTAAGTATAGCCAGACTATACTAATACCCATATCCAAATGGAAATGTTTCTTAAGATTTGCTTGTACTTGAATACGTGTTGTCATGCGTGCAATTTAGGTTCGATTTTTTTTTAGACGCACGTTGTGTTCACGTTGTGTTCCAAAATGAATCAGATGCTGCAGATTTGCCGGATGCACATTCATGTTGCTAATCTCCTAAATGCTCTATTGAATTGAGATTTTGTTACTGTGAAATACACTGAATTCATTATCATGTTCATGGAACCAGCTTTATATAACGTGTGCTTTGTGACATGGCATGTTATTCTGCTGGAAGTAACCATTAAAAGATGGGTAGACTTTGGAAATACACATATTCAGCAATAATACTCATTTGATCAGACCAGAGTGCAAAGTTCCAATACAAAGTACTACTTCTTACCACTTTAGAACCGCTCATCCATTTACTTCAACTTTTTAGTCTATTGCCTAAAATCCTGCTCAGTTTAGCCTTATTTATTACCAGACTGTCTTCATTTCATGTTACACTTTGGGATGTTTAAAGTTTTTATTACATTGGTGTTAGTACGCTTTGAAATGCTCAATTTTTATTGCAAATGTTGTAAAACTATTCTATTATTAGAATAGTACTGAGACCGAATCTCTCCCACCGTGAGGTGGCAGAAAATTCAAGACTTTTTGCTTGGATGACAAGGCCGTGCAACTTTCCACAAACCAAGGAACACCCCTGTTAATGTGACCTAACCACCCCTTGACCACATGGAATAATCTTGCCTTACAAAGCGAAATCTTGTTTTTCAGCAAAGGTGCACAAGTTTGTGCGCAAGTGTGCCCTCTATCTGCCCAACTCCTCCCAGCTGGAATAAACTTCTTTATCATAGGACACACTGCCAGGCGTGGGCTGGGAGAGGGATGGCCGGGGGGCACACAGGCGGCCGCATCATATGACGGGATGCGGCCGCGTCATTGTTGACGCGGCCGCATCCCCTGTCATGGGATGCGGCCGCCTGTGCGCTGACACAGCCGCATCTGATGTCATCAGATGCGGGGGGTAACCTATGTTTTTTGCATCCGGGGGCGGCCGGCCGGCCTAATAGCCGTCTGACCCAGCGGCCCAGGGGGCCGTTGCCCCCTGTCCCCCGGGCCAGCCAGCCCCTGCACACTGCTATTTTGGCCCATAATGTGTGTCTATATTAGGGAATTTAGACTGTAAGCTCCAATGGGGCAGGGACTGATGTGAATGAGTTCTCTGTACAGCGCTGCGGAATTAGTGGTGTTATATAAATAAATGGTGATGATGATAATGATAATAATGGCTTTTGGTGGAAAAGAAAGCAATTGTGCCTCTCTTTAGCACTATCAAGAATGGTAAATTATTACTGTGTGGGTTTAAAGAGGGAGGCAATGGGGTTATAGTTCATGCAGCAAAATTTAACATCTCTGTAGAGTGGAGGGTGGGGGTCAGTCAAAGTTTTGACAGGACATTCATAAACATTGCTGAAGTCAGTAAAGAAAGTGTAGCTTTAATTAGATGCCAACTGACAATCGCAAATAAACATCCTAATGTTTTTGACTAAATTAAATAACACTGAATTTTGCTATATATTTGGCTAAAATAATTTTTTTTGACCATATTTCTCTTTTTATTATGAGGTTTTTTTCATTAATGACTTAAAAACGAACCTCTTCAACAGTTATGGAAACATAGAAATAGAAACAGAATTTGGTGGCAGACAAATTCTTACAAGTCCATCTAGTCTGCCCTTTGCTTGTGATATTCTGTTATAATGTTCTGTAGGCTATGAAATACATATTTTCTAAATGTTATTTTTATAATAATTACAATATGCGAACTAACAGTGTCTTGTTGATAGTTAGGTTTCCCTTTAATAAATGTTGCAGGGGAAAATGTTTTGGGAAAGTCATAAAACAGGCACATTTTGCGGTACTGCTAAGTGTCAGTTCCTCCCTATTATTTATGGAGCTTTTGTTTTCATCGAGTCAGCTCTGAGACCTGTATAAATACATCATATCCTTCCTGAATGAGAACTTTGTGACCACAGAAGGGAAAGATAAAACTCTTTTATTGTGTTCTGTTCAGCAACAAGTTTTGTTACATGTTATCAGAACATGCTTTTTTTAATTAGGCCAGAGCTAACATAACCATAATATATATAGTACAGCCTTTTTATGTTAATGTAGTTGCTTTTGCCAGGGATGCATGCCAGCATGAAAAACACTAAGGGCTAGATTTACTAAGCTGTGGGTTTGAAAAAGTGGGGATGTTGCCAATAGCAACCAATCAGATTCTAGCTTTCATTTATTTAGTACAATCTACAAGATGACAGCTAGAATCTGATTGGTTGCTATAGGCAACAACCCCACTTTTTCAATCCCACAGCTTAGTAAATCTAGCCCTAAGAGGTAATGAACAGTTTTTTCTTGGCTGCTCATCAACTGAGTGACAGTAACGTTTTGCATGCAATATTATTATTATTTTGGAACTAATTTAGAATTGGACGCATTTATGTGCAAAACATACATGTAAAATGCATGTCATCAAAAATGTGGCCTTACGTGGTTACTTTGAGTTGCATGTATCCAGTGTTGATGATATCAATGCTTTGGATAATCTTACACCGATGTCCACAGGTGGTTGCTAGACACAACAAAGTTGAATTCTGTGCAAAGTTCGTCAGGTACCAGGATCACAGTGTCTCTTGGTTTGTCTCTTTTTTCGTTATATTAGCTTTGTTCTAAAAGAAAAAGAAAATATACCCATAGTGTACACTGTGTCTTAATTAGGGACAATATGAAGTCTAAATTCTATTGCACTCATCTGCGCCAAAGAAAATAAGGTTTTGGACATTTGTTATACAGAGGTCTATCGGTATGTTTTATTCCACTTATGTTCAGGCAATATATTCTCAGAGAAATATACATATCAAATGTAAATTGATACTCAAATGAATTTTATGAGCTGCAGTCTGGTCTGATTAAAATGACCTCCATAGTCACGTAACTAATTAATTTTTTTTAAAGTTAATTTTAATGAAGGGGGTGGAAGGGACCCCAAACAGTGTTTGACATCACACAGCAGACTGTCTCAGCAGTCTGCAGAGCAAGCCAAGTTGCAACATTTGGTAATCTCACGACACTCCCTGTTCACACTACAGGACATTTACATCTGATGGATGTTATTCCCTCAAACACATCATATGTAGCCTGGGGGTGTCATAATGTGTCTTAGGAGGGCAGGGGCAAACGCAGGATTTGTAGAGAGGGGTTTCCACACCCACCGCCAGTGGGTGTGGCCAGCATGCTTCGGGGAGTGGCTATAATTTTAGACAGTGCTTGGCTGCTCTCCAATTCTGCCTATCCCCATCATATATACAGGCAATGCTGCCTGCACTACTGTTAGGAGCACACAGCTCTCCCTTTTCAAGCAGAGCCGTGTGAAGCGAGACATATCTCAACTGTCCCTACAATCTGGAAAAAGTCCTCATTGAGTGTGTCAGAACAATTGACAGAGTGTCCTGCTCTCTCCTACCTGTTCTTGCTGCTTTCAATACTTGTTGGGGAGAGATGGCTGTGAACAGTGCAGACAGAAAAGATCTGCACACAAGCTGCAAAGTGGCTGGTCCCGGGGCAGGGTCCAGCCGACTCAAGCATACAGTACCCTAGGCTGGAAGGGGGTTTCCAGGCACTAGGACCCCTCCCCCTTCTGTTTGCCTATGGAGGGTGTCATGATGTGTCTGGGGGGTGTCATAATGTACCTGGGGGGTGGCGTGATGTGGCTGGGGAGTGTCATGATAAATATAGAAGCGCTCAAAAACCCTTAAACATATAAATTCAACAATGATGAGAGAAAATTACATAAAATTCCAAACTAATTTATTCATAAAGCAACACTATGCCTCACAATACAAACTATATATATATATATATATATATATATATATATATATATATATATATATATATATATAATGTGCACACCTTCATATTTAATACACTAATTAG
This sequence comes from Mixophyes fleayi, assembly GCF_038048845.1. Taxonomy (NCBI): domain Eukaryota; kingdom Metazoa; phylum Chordata; class Amphibia; order Anura; family Limnodynastidae; genus Mixophyes; species Mixophyes fleayi. The sequence goes on along the minus strand of NW_027445882.1, from coordinate 721,799 downwards.
TTTATTTTTATATTGATGGTGTGTACATTGTGTGTGTATATATATATATATATATATATATATATATATATATATATATAGTGACAGTTCACTAGTTTGAATGGCAGGTATTCATGTCTCAGGCTGTCTAACTCACATGCTTTTAAACCCAGGGAGATTGCTATGTATAGGAGGCAGCATCCAAAGAGTGTGTTCAGCTTCAGGAGAAGCTGTTAAGGATCCCTGGTGTTTTATATGGAGAGTGCAGGGTGGGCACCATGCAAAAGGCCCAGTCCGGGTCTTCTGGTCTGCAGCCTCACAGCAGACTGATTAAGAGCTGCATCTGACACGTGCCTGTTAAAATGTTGCAGCTCTGCTTCAATCACTGTCTCAGACCTGGGGTGGAGGTTAGTTGGCTCTTGAGACACTCTGCTGTGGTGATTAATAATACATGTTTGGTTTGTGTATAGGACATAAGGTCCTGCACAGTAGTGATGGGTAGTTCACGAAAGATTAGTTCAAATGAACTAATCTTCAAAGTGAACTAATTCATTTAGTTCACAGCTCTGGCAAAGATTAGTTCACCAGGAACTAAAACAAGTGGGAAGAGTTAGAGATAAAGCAGAGCAGCTCCAGCAGCCTCACTCACTGTCTCATTCCCACTGGCTCTTTTGTTTCTATTCAGCTCTCATTTAATACTCATGAGTCAGTACCTCTAAACTGCCAAAGGTGGCACTGCTGTGCTCAGACATTGTGTGAGACTCTGGAGCTGATCACTGAGCTATGAGCCATGAGTCATTCTCCTGGCTCAGGAGTTCAATAGTTCATCAAGTTCATTTGACTCTCTGACTCTTTTCACTCATCTGAATCTTTTCACTCGTCTGAATCTTTTCACTTGTCTGAATCTTTTGAATCATTTAGATCATTTAGCTCATGAGTCACAGGATACATTCCCTTCCCTGTCAGCTCAAGACACACTGCACTGCTGAGTGCTGCATGCTATATACTGTAGTTCTGTTTACTGCACCATATATACAGGGGAGATGTATTAAACCTTCAAGAGAAATAAAGTGGAAACGTTGCCCATAGCAACTAATCATTTTCTGCCATTTTATAGACTCAGTTAGATAAATGACAGAAGCTGATGAGTCATAATTGCCAACATTATGTTGGTTACGTCTGGGAGTTCCTGGAGCCAGTTAAGGGAGTAGGGGGCGGGGCTTCCCAAATGGTGTGATTTTGGCCCCGCCCCCAGTGACGTGATGCCTGTTTTGGGCTGAGTCAAATTAGTAAAATTAACTAATCTTTTGAACTATTCTTTTGTGTGAACTAGATCAGAATGAACTAATGTTCAAAATGAACTAGATTTCCCATCACTACTGCACAGGAGAGCGGGCCTCCACAAATGTTTAAGTAAGTGCTGGACAGGCAAGGTTTTTATTTGTGTTTTGCTTATGCTAAAAAAACTGGTTAAGGCCAGTTACACCGAAAAACCAGTAACTTATTGCTGCTGTTTGTCACCATCTACGCCAGGAGATGGTACCAATTCCCCTGATTACCTCACAATATATATAAAATCAATTTTTGTATTGTGAGACATAGGGGGAAATTCAGTTTTGACAGAAATCTCAACTCCACCATTTAAATTTTCTGTCATCATTATTGAATTTATATGTCTAAGGGTCTTTAGGCGCCTCTGAATGTTTATTGTGTATTTATCTTTTTATGAGTTTGCAGAATCCCTAGAGGCAGCCATTTCTCTATACCCTTACGATTGTGTTTCATTATTTGACCATTTCCAAACATATAGATATATATTATTATTTTTATCACACATACTTTGCTTATTATATTATTATATAATTATACTGTGTGATCTGTGTTATGCACTAACTTCACCTATTGCTCGGTTTTTCATATTTCATGTACCTATACATTTTCCAAACAGGTCCTGACTTTCCAGGATCCATTACAGAGAAAAATCCCCCAGCACACTGCTATAATCAACATAGGAGCTGCTATTTGTACTTCTACTTCTGCAGAATTTTCAGTTGCACACATTTGAAAATTTGTGATAAGCCACCCGCTCCATCAAGGCGCTTCTACTAAAAGGGTGGTCCTAACTTTAAACAATGAGAGTCCCTATTTTTGGCACATACATATGTGTTTTTAAATTGAGAGCTACTTTACCAAAAGCTACCTCATAAACACTCCAAATGGCAAAACAGCACCAGCACTCCCCATCAACTACTGATGTCAACATGGGTGGATTGGGAACTTAAAGTGGCCCTGGAAAAATTTCTGGAAGTGGCCTCATGTGGGCGGGACCATATCAACTGTAGGCGGGGCAAGCACAAAAGGAGGCGGGATTAGTACAAAGTCGACTATGCCACCAGAGGTCTGTAAAGTGCTAGACTCCCCTTTACATAGCACCCTCCATCCAACATTCCCACCCATGGGACAAACATGTCCCTGGGCGGGACAGAACCCTAAATCAGGACTGTCCCGCTAAAATCAGGACAGTTGGGTGGTATGATTATTGGTTTACCCACATAATGGCTGCCTTCTCTGTGTATGAGTGATGGGTACACTTTGACTAATACATAGTAAGTAGGACAATATGAGCAACTAAATTTAGCAGTAGTAAACCAGTAACAGAAAATGTCATCACAATATATAGTCATGGCCAAAATTTGAGAATGACACAAATATTATTTTCACAAAGTCTGCTGTCTCAGTTTTTATGATGGCAATTTGCATATACCCCAGAATGCGGGATTGAGGCACCACCAGTGCATAGCTTTCTCAGTATTGGCTGCAGGCATGTGTGAGTGCACACACAGTGAGGTGAAGACTTTTGGAGGAAGTCCTGATGTCAAGAAGGCCAGAAAAGAAGCCACTTCTCTCCAGTAAAAACATCAGGGATAGAATGATATTCTGCAAAATGTAAAAGGAATGGACTGCTGAGGACAGGGCTAAAGTAATTTTCTCTGATGAATCCCCTTTCAGATTGTTTGGGGCACCTGGAAAAATGCTTGTCCAGAGAAGAAAAGGTGAGGACTACCATCAGTCCTGTGTCATGCCAACAGTAAAGCATCCTGAGACCATTCATGTGTGGGGTGCTTCTCAGCCAAGGGAGTGGGCTCACTCTCAATTTTGCCTAAGAACACAGCCATGAATAAAGAATAATACCAAAACATCCTCCAAGAGCAACTTCTCCCAACCATCCAAGAACAGTTTGGTTGTGACTAATGCCTTTTCCAGCATGATGGACACCTTACCATAAGGCAAAAGTGATAACTAAGTGGCTCAGGGATCAAAACATCAAAATTTTGGGTCCATGGCCAGGAAACTCCCCAGACCTTAATACCATTGAGAGCTTGTGGTCAATCCTCAAGAGGCGGGTGGACAAACAAAAACCCACAAATTCTGTCAAACTCCAAGCATTGATTAGGCAAGAATGGGCGGCCGTCAGTCAGTATGTGCCCCAGAAGTTGATTGACAGCATGCCAGGGCAAATTGCAGAGGTCTTCAAAAAGAAGGGTCAACACTGCAAATATTGACTCTTTGCATAAAGTTAATGACATGGTCAATAAAAGCCATTGACACTGGTGAAATGCTTGTAATTTTACTTCAGTAAATCATAGCAATATCTGACAAAAAGGTCTAAAACTTTGTGAAAACCAAAACTTGTGTCATTCTCAAAACATTTGGCCATGACTGTACATATTTGTGTTTATTTAATAACAGGGTGCAAAGGAACTGTCAATATAGAAAAATACAGTTGGCAAACTGTCCTGTTCTCTCTTACCTGTTCTTGCTGCTTTCCCTACCTGTGGTTTCTGGTGTCTCTTGCTCAGTTTGCCGATTGTCTGGATGCTGAAATGCTGGGGGCCCCATCTAGAAAAGAAAATGGGTACATGAAATTTATAAAACTCTAAGGAGCTCTGGTGTTAAATCAAAATAACTCACATATAATGATAAGGCCTCCCTCCAACCCCAACATTAAAATACTAGCATTCACATTGAATAAATAAACCTCCCTCCAAGAGCCCCAGCAATAAATTAATAGCATTTACATTTAATAAATATAACCATTTCTCACAACTATCCTGCCATTAAATAATTCATATTCAAATTTAATAAATAGACCTCATTGTCCCCAAACTCACCCCCACATTCAATTAATAGCCCCCAAACCACCCCATTTTAAATTAATAGGCCCCACTATTAAATTACATTACCCCATCACCCCAGAAACAAAATAGCACCTTTTAGCCACCACCTACCTCACACCCACATTACATTGCCACACGCCCCCTTGTCATCACACACAGCACTGATATCAGCCCCCCCTACACACACACACACACACACACACACAACACTGACATCAGCCCCCCTCACACACACACACACAACACTGACATCAGCCCCCCCTCACACACAACACTGACATCAGCCCCCCTTCACATACACAGTACTTCAATTATTTCCCCCTTCACACACACACACAAAACACTGACATCAGCCCCCCCTTCACACACACTGTACTGACATCAGCCCCCCCCCTTCACACACACTGTACTGACATCAGCCCCCTCCTTCTTCACACACACTGTACTGACATTAGCCCCCCTTCTTCACACACACTGTACTGACATCAGCCCCCCTTCTTCACACACACTGTACTGACATCAGCCCTCCCTTCACACACACTGTACTGACATCAGCCCCCCCTTCTTCACACACACTGTACTGACATCAGCCCCCCCCTTCTTCACACACACACTGTACTGACATCAGCCCCCCCCTTCTTCACACACACACTGTACTGACATCAGCCCCCCCTTCTTCACACACACTGTACTGACATCAGCCCCCCCTTCACACACACTGTACTGACATCAGCCCCCCCCTCACACACACACTGTACTGACATCAGCCCCCCCTTCTTCACACACACTGTACTGACATCAGCCCCCCCTTCTTCACACACACTGTACTGACATCAGCCCCCCTTCACACACACTGTACTGACATCAGCCCCCCCTTCTTCACACACACTGTACTGACAGCAGCCCCCCCCTTCTTCACACACACTGTACTGACATCAGCCCCCCCTTCTTCACACACACTGTACTGACATCAGCCCCCCCCTTCTTCACACACTGTACTGACATCAGCCCCCCCTTCTTCACACACACTGTACTGACATCAGCCCCCCCTTCACACACACTGTACTGACATCAGCCCCCCCTTCACACGCACACTGTACTGACATCAGCCCCCCCTTCTTCATACACACACTGTACTGACATCAGCCCCCCCCCTTCTTCACACACACACTGTACTGACATCAGCCCCCCCTTCTTCACACACACACTGTACTGACATCAGCCCCCCCTTCTTCACACACACTGTACTGACATCAGCCCCCCTTCTTCACACACACTGTACTGACATCAGCCCTCCCTTCACACACACTGTACTGACATCAGCCCCCCCTTCTTCACACACACTGTACTGACATCAGCCCCCCCTTCTTCACACACACACTGTACTGACATCAGCCCCCCCTTCTTCACACACACTGTACTGACATCAGCCCCTCTTCTTCACACACACTGTACTGACATCAGCCCTCCCTTCACACACACACTGTACTGACATCAGCCCCCCCTTCTTCACACACACTGTACTGACATCAGCCCCCCCCTTCTTCACACACACACACTGTACTGACATCAGCCCCCCACTTCTTCACACACACACTGTACTGACATCAGCCCCCCCTTCTTCACACACACTGTACTGACATCAGCCCCCCCTTCACACACACTGTACTGACATCAGCCCCCCCCCACACATACACTGTACTGACATCAGCCCCCCTTCTTCACACACTGTACTGACATCAGCCCCCCCTTCTTCACACACACTGTACTGACATCAGCCCCCCCTTCTTCACACACACTGTACTGACAGCAGCCCCCCCCTTCTTCACACACACTGTACTGACATCAGCCCCCCCCTTCTTCACACACTGTACTGACATCAGCCCCCCCTTCTTCACACACACTGTACTGACATCAGCCCCCCCTTCACACACACTGTATTGACATCAGCCCCCCCTTCACACGCACACTGTACTGACATCAGCCCCCCCTTCTTCACACACACTGTACTGACATCAGCACCCCCTTCTTCACACACACTGTACTGACATCAGCCCCCCTTCACACACACTGTACTGACATCAGCCCCCCCTTCTTCACACACACTGTACTGACAGCAGCCCCCCCCTTCTTCACACACACTGTACTGACATCAGCCTCTCCCCCTTCTTCACACAGACTGTACTGACATCAGCCCCCCCCTTCACACACACACACACTGTACTGACATCAGCCCCCCCCCTCACACACACACACACCCACCCACACCTGTTATCAGCGCCCCCACTTCACACTTACCTGTCATCCGCTTCCAGCCGCGCTTTCTGCTCTGCTCACATGGGACGGCACCTGTAACATGGTGCACGTCCCATGTGATACTTAGGCCACGCAGAGGGGGAGGGAGAGACAGATCCGCGGCCACTAGAAGGAAGGTGGCTGGTCCCGGGGAAAGGGGCCAGCCATCTTCCTTGTTTAAAAAACAAAACAAAACGTCAGGCGGCACACGGGCGGCCTCAGGTCATCGGCCTACCGGTAAAATTCCCGGTAGTGCCTATGGCCAATCCGCCCCTGGATGGCAAACATTCCTCTGAAACAAATAATACAGAAATGGAAGTTGCTCAATTTATAGATTCATTGCAGGTGGGCTCATCCAAAAAGATTAAATACAGAGAAAAATCCCCCAGCATACGGCTACAACCAGGAAAGGAGCTGCTATTTCTACATGTACATGAAAGTGCAGAATTCTTAGTTGCACACATTTGCAAATGTATGGTAAGCCACCCGCCCCGTCAAGGCATTTCTACTAGTACGGTGATCCTTACTCTAAACAATGAGAGTCCCTATTTTTCATGCAAGAATTCAGTACCAGATTGTGAAAGCTGCTATAACAGATAGATGAGAGCAACACTGTTTTTATATATAAGAGGCCTGAGTCATTAAGGACAGCTAAGCAAAAAAAAGAGTAACTTTGCACCTTGGCAAAACCATGCTGCATTGAGTGGGAGGTAAATTTAAATAATAAAACTGTGGGGACGGATATAGTTGTGGTAGGGCATGTAAAAATAAATATCAAGAAATACAATGTATAGCAGGATTGGGCGCTAACATACTCCCCAAAGCTGCCCAAAATATACAGGAAAGGCCACCAGCTTTCCAATAGATAAAGTGCACACAAAAAGAAAAGGGTTGTATACCTCACAGGGCTAAGTGGATCAGGCATAGACAAAGTTCGTCAGACAATGGTCACATGTGCATACTGTAACAAAACAATAAATGCACATAGAGTAGTATTGTAACAGCAGCAGTGAATATAAAGGAATCTAGTGTCCCATGGGCATCTGCTCTTCTCCAAGTGTATCTAGTCCCCATGGGACACTATATAGATACCTTTATATTCACTGTTGCTGCTACAATACTACTCTATGTGCATTTATTGTTTTGTTGCTTGTCTGACGAACTTTGTCTATGCCTGATCCACTTAGCGCGGTGAGGTATACAACCCTTTTCTTTTCATGTAAAAATAAAGTTAAGTATTTGTGAACTACATCACACAAAAGTCAGTATTTTCTTTATGTGCAAAATAATAAACTAATTTGCACCCCTTGCATTGTAGCATGGTTTGTCCAGGATCAAATTTACTCCATTTTTGTCTTGCTCTCCTTAATGACTCAGGCCCAATATGTCATGTCTAAAGAGGTACAGCCACAGCCCATGTTGTCCACATCCCTTCACTATGTGGCCACCCTCCTTCAACGGCACCACAGCTTCAAACACCCCTTCTTCTACTATATGTGGTAGGGTAGGGGCGGTGAAATGTCAATGTCATTGATGTAATAGAATGGTATTCATCTGCAATGTCTATTGCTTCACCAGCCAACTCACAGGAACCAGCTGTTCAAATAAACAAAAAAAACAAACATAAAAAAAACTGGAACAAAGAAGAAATATATATTGATCCTTATGCCATATTCATAGTTTATTAATATTTTGTCTGAAATGCAAAATAAGTTGAAGCAGATGAAGTGCAAATTCCTTAAACTGTTCATAAAAGTCATGAAGTTAGTTTTAAGGTAGTGGGCTTCTTTTTGACAAACAAAGCTATGAGAAGTGTGTCCATTAGACTAAACGCAGTTAAAATCATGCGGGTGAGGGACTTGTCAATGGGAGCAGGAAGGGGTTGGGACTTATACACAGTTATAAGTCAGTGCAGACAGGATATAGTTCTTCCTGCTTCCGGATTCCTCCCGCCCTCCCTGCAATTTCTTGGGTAACTTTGGAGTTGTAGTTGGTTAGAGTAAGAGAGCAGTGCAGTCGGTAACTGTGCATATGGTGCTCGGGTGATCTTTGTCATAGGTCACTACCCCTCTGTGGTTATGGTGTCATACCATGGTTGGTCCGTATGTTAGGAGGACCATTGGGCCAGTTTTGTATGGTTTATACTGGCGGAGTTAATAGGGGGCGTAGTCTTGCCGTTGGACTTGATCTTAGCACCGGCCAATAGATAAGGTATAATCCTGGGTTGGTGGTACTATGGTCTGACCTTTCCACCTTTATTGATTTTGCGTTCCTGACTGCCCTGCTCTCATCCGCCTTACAATCCTATTAGTTTAAATATTAATAAATACCTTCATTCATTCCAACTTTAATTTGGTGTCCATGTCTTTATTTGGTATGGTTAAAGGTTATAAGGTTATGTCACAGTGTGTGTTATTTAGGGAAAACTTCCCCGCTATGCATTTTAATAGAATGTATGATGCCTATATTACCATATCAACATTGAAAGGAGTAATATCAGCAGCATTAGGAAAGTCACTCCAGTTTGTTTAAGTATATTCTGAATCTGAATGGACCTGCTACTAAATGACATCTGTGCTAATTCCAAGTCTATCTATTTATCTCATAAATACCTGTAAGCAATCAAGTACAATATCATTATATTGCATAATATTGATGCTCCTTTCCACTGCACAATAAACCTTTAATATCACATTAAAATTATCACTCTAATGCATACTTACCTACTTTCTTCAGCTCCCTTCCGGGAGCCAGCCAGTGGAGGGGGGCGTGAAGGGGCGGGGTGGCCGAAATCGCGTCATTTCGGCCCCGCCCCCTGTGACGTCATGACGCAAATTGCGTCATTTGACAGCGGGGGCGGGGCCAAACGCCGCGATTCACCGGGAATCGCGGCGTTTGGGATCTAATTCTGCCCACTTCACTAGGAAGTGGGGCACTTCCTAGTGAAGTGGGCAGAATTCGGGAGATTGCCACACTCGCCCGGGAGTCCGGGAGACTCTCACAAAATGCGGGAGTCTCCCGGACATTCCGGGAGAGTTGGCAAGTATGCTCTAATGAAATAAACACATGGGCACAGATATGAATTTCACAAAAAGGTCACAGTTTTAATTATAATTGAAAGGGTGGCAGAGACTGCATAATGCGAATTCAGCTAAACAGTCTAATACTAAACCAAAATGAGTGAGTGGCCAACTGTCCCAGAATCCACTAAAACCAAGGATATCATCCCTTAACTGAATGGCGCTTAACCTGGAGTCAGAGAAGCAATGCCCCCTCTGGACTCACAATGACGGGTCCACACCAGGGCCGGATTTACCGCTAGGCAACCTAGGCACCTGCCTAGGGCCTAGCGGCTCTCGGGGGGCACAGCTGCGGGGGACAGGAGTAATTTTTAAAAAAATGAAAAAAAAAAAAAATTCGGCCCCTCCCCCGACTCGCGGCAAACCCCCCCTCCCCCCCCCCGCGACTCGTGCGGGGGGGGGGGGGTGCCGCGAGTCGCGGGAATCTTTAAACCTAGTTACTAATCAGGATCAGTCTCCATGCCCTATACATTTTGTACGATAGCTGACAGTCAGACTGTTAATGTTATTCAGACTGTTTATCACATTGCATCAAGAGGCTATGCAAATTAAGTAACCACAGTAGTTTGTTTTGAATTCAGCCACTATTGAGAAGCAACCTCTCCGTTCCTTATATGTTTCAATAGCAGCTAACAAGCAGATTGCTAACGTTATCTAGTCTGCTAATTATGTTGACTTAAGAGGTTCACATAAATCAGCAGCCGACAATGATAGCTGACAGGCAGATCATGAGTGTCTTTTAGACTGCATATCACACTGAGCTAATAGGCTATAGATGTAATACAGTATTGCATTCTCAAGTTAGCCACCATTAAGAATTAACCCCTCTGTGCCTACCTATAACAATAGCTGACAAGCAGAGTGCCAGCGTTACTTAGACTGGTAATTATACTAAACTAAAAGACTGCAAACGGAGACACCTCTATATCACATTACAAAACAAATTACTACTGAGAGTTAATCTCTATATGCTGTGTATGTCTGAATAAATAACTGATAAGCGGATTATTAGTATTATCTAAAACCGCCAATGATATCAAATTAATCTAATATATAAAAGAGAAAATTTGTCCTTCTGTCTGTCTTTCTATACAAATCCACATTTTTCAAGCGAAGATCATGAAATTTTGCATACGAGTGTATTAAAACATGACGGAGGCAACTAAAAAAATTTAAAATTGAAATTCATTACGGGGTGGGGGTGGCGAGGGGGGTAACACCTAAAAATCATCGAAAACGACCATAACTCTGGAATGTCTGGAACAATTTACACCAAACCTGGTAAACATATGACTTACAGTCTGACAACAAATATTGTGGGGGCAAGACACCCCTAGCACTCCTAAGGGTGGGGGTGGCGAGGGGGGTAACACCTAAAAATGATCGAAAACGACCATAACTCTGGAATGTCTGGAACAATTTACACCAAACCTGGTACACATATGACTTACAGTCTGACAACAAATATTGTGGGGGCAAGACACCCCTAGCACTCCTAAGGGTGGGCGTGGCGAGGGGGGTAACACCTAAAAATCATCGAAAATGACCATAACTCTGGAATGTCTAGAAAAATTTACACCAAACCTGGTACACATATGACTTACAGTCTGACAACAAATATTGTGGGGGCAAGACACCCCTAGCACTCCTAAGGGTGGGGGTGGCGAGGGGGGTAACACCTAAAAATCATCGAAAATGACCATAACTCGGGAATGTCTGGAACAATTTACACCAAACCTGGTACACATATGACTTACAGTCTGACAACAAATATTGTGGGGGCAAGACACCCCTAGCACTCCTAAGGGTGGGGGTGGCGAGGGGGGTAACACCTAAAATTCATTGAAAACGACCATAACTCTGGAATGTCTAGAAAAATTTACACCAAACCTGGTACACATATGACTTACAGTCTGACAACAAATATTGTGGGGGCAAGACACCCCTAGCACTCCTAAGGGTGGGGGTGGCGAGGGGGGTAACACCTAAAAATCATCGAAAACGACCATAACTCTGGAATGTCTAGAAAAATTTACACCAAACCTGGTACACATATGACTTACAGTCTGACAACAAATATTGTGGGGGCAAGACACCCCTAGCACTCCTAAGGGTGGGGGTGGCGAGGGGGGTAACATCTAAAAATCATCGAAAGCGACCATAACTCTGGAATGTCTGGAACAATTTACACCAAACCTGGTACACATATGACTTACAGTCTGACAACAAATATTGTGGGGGCAAGACACCCCTAGCACTCCTAAGGGTGGGGGTGGCGAGGGGGGTAACACCTAAAAATCATTGAAAACGACCATAACTCTAGAATGTCTGGAACAATGTCTTGGAAGAAGTTCCAAAAAAAAGGGGAAATATATTTTTTCTGGATGCACCCGGAAGAACAGGTAAGACGTTTCTCATCAAGTTATTACTTGCTAAAATTCGAGTACATTCCAAAATAGCTATTGCTGTCGCCTCTTCTGGAATTACTGCAACTTTGCTCCCTGGTGGAAGAACAGCACATTCAGCTTCCAAGTTACCGCTTAATCTGGCCCGAAGTGAAACTCCCATCTGCAATATCGCTAAACGAACAGAAAAAGCTCAGATTCTGCAGGAATGTCAGGTCATTGTATGGGATCAATGCACCATGTCACACAAAAATGCTTTACAGGCCCTCAATCAAACACTTCAATTTTTAAGAGCCAATAATTTACTAATGGGTGGAGTCACTGTTGTATTGGCTAGAGATTTTCGACAAACATTGCAGATGTATTGTATAAGCGTCTACAATTTCCAGTTCGTTTAGCTTTTGCCATGTCTATCAATAAGGCCCAAGGACAATCTTTACATGTAGCTGGAGTCAACTTGGAATCACCTTGCTTTTCGCATTGACAGTTTTACGTTGTGTGCTCAAGAGTTGGATCACCAAGAAATGTATTTGCCCCAAATGAAGAAACGAGAAATATAGTTTATCAAGCTGTTTTGAAGTAATTGTTTATCGGTTCGTTCCATCATATACAGTTCAAATACAGTTTGACATTTTCACTTTTCACCTTCTACTGGTCCAATTTTAACATGATATTTACATGTATGTTTAATATTTAGATTGATTTTTGTAAATAAACATTCTTTAAATCCTGGGCAACGCCGGGTATTCTGCTAGTAAGCCATAAAAGGAGAAATATACAATTAGCCTCTCCGTGCTTTATATGTTTAAATAAAATCAGACAGGCATATAAACAATGCCAATTGGACCAAGAGTCATATTGTACTAATAGGTTAAAAAGCAAAGGATTAATTTCTTTGAAATAATAGTGGATAGATATCTCATCACTATAGAGTAGATTGCATATTATAATACATCTGATATGATATAGAGGATGGGTAGCTCCTTATTTTGATATGTAAAATCATTTAGTGGACGGGTTATCATAATATATTATACAAATGAAGATCCACTGTCCTATATAAAGTATAATATATTTTGGACAGGATCACAGAGCTATTGCAGTTGAACTGCAATTTTAATTCACTTTATATGTTTTTGGATTTTATTATTTCGCTAGCCTTTCGGAATTAAGAGGAGTACACATGTTTTACATATAACAATAAAAGTTATGTTTTATTCAATTATCCAATTAATCATCTATAGATTCTGAGTGCCCCTTTTTTCATGTCCTTCCTGTCTTTTTCAATAGTGTCACAGGTTAGCCAACCCTGATCTAGTGGGACAATCCTGATTTTTGGTGACTGTTCTGCCCAATCTAAGGGGCAAGTCAACACTGTGTATTCTTTATACACACAATGCATTCTTTATATACTACACTAAGGTGCTAGCTGTCCTTCGTGGGCTGACCACTCCCCCTCTAGTGTCTGGTCCTGCCTCTATGATTGACCACACCCCCTCTGGTGGGCCCCTAGTGTTGCAGTCCCCCGGTGGGCCCTTCATGCCCCAGTCTGACACTTGTCTTTGGGGCCCACCGGGGAATACCCCATATCCCCGGCGGGCCAGTCCGACCCTGGTCCTAATTTGGTGAGTTTGCTGGGAACCAATAAAGTGTGTTTGCGATGCCAAACAAACTAGTTTAGCAGCAAATTTCATATTTTGGTGGCTGCTTCATAATAATATGTGTTGATGCTGCAATAAATCATTTAAACTGTTTCAACTAAAAGCTGAGTGCACCATTCAATTATCTGTATGTTCAGTATGGTAGTGTGGCCAGCGGCACAGAGATGGGGGAGGTGTGGGGTACTAAAAACCAGGGGGGTGAGGGGTGTGTGCATGTCATAGAGTTGGTGTTTGTTTTTCTTCATCTGTGTCTGGCGCTCCCTCTTACAGACTGTCTGTTTGTAGGAACAGCTGCTGCTCCTGTTTCATCTGGTGATCGTGGGTTCTGTAATGATCATTTTGTTGCTACCAATAAACAATGTCCAATGCTATTATTGTGGTTCCAACTTACACAGAGATATAATAGAAAATGCAGAATTTACAGCAAGCCATGATGAATCATAAAAGGTAATAAACAGGAAAATTTAAAACCGAATACATTGCAATTTTGCAAGTGCATCCTGGGCCCAGATCTATGTTCAGCCTTGTAGTCAGGAAGAGAGAGATTTAACAATGGCCCAGGACTTGCTTATATGCAGTTTGAATTAACATAATCAATGATGATGTCACGAATTTACACAGAAAACACTAAGAGAGGTCTTCATTGGTCCAGGTTTAACGATGTTCCAATAGGTCAGTTCATTTGATCTTCTCACAAGGGTGGGGGCAACTTACTCCAACTGTTGCCTATGTGTCTTCCTGGTGAATAACCAGTTCAAACTGACCCAGAAACAAAGTAATTTTGAGTATTAATCTCATATTGCTCATAACTTGCGACTGCTAGATGCGATCGCTACTCTGTCAAAACCGGGTTAATGCTGTCGAAATAAGCTTTAATATGAGACCAAATCCTTTACCTTTTAGAGGACCTGAACCATAAATACCTTTACTATTATATTAGTTATGTATAAATAATATCTACTATATTATATTAATAAATAAATGTGGATTGGAACCTTAATAAATGTCTACTATTTACAAGTGCAAGTGTGAATGTAAATGTGTGTGTTATTAATCCGTGCAATTGCATCATTACACGTGGTGTACTAATCGCAATCACACAGTAAACAAATATTAATCAATTTAGCTTATTTCATTTAATTTTTCGACTTCCACAGTTCCTACACTATGCACATATATATGCTCTTAAAAGTACCCTGCTGGCTATACATATTAAATGTTAATACACACCATAATCAGGTATGTTAAAAAAAATTCATGTGGGAAATGCATGTTTGATTACTTTTTGATCATCCTTTTTAAAAACATCATCTACTACAGGATCATCAGAAAAAGTTGTTAAAATGTAATGTAAAAATCTGTATTTCCTGACTACTGTGCGGCATAATATGAACCGGTGGTAGTCACTTCAGTGACTCCACAAAATCCGACAGTAGTTTCCCCGATAGGAGAACTCAGATTTGCATGTTTTCTACCTTGAGGTGACATCGACAGCTTGCTATGCCTCCTGCAAAGAATTGCGGCCAATGAACATGCCGGTGTGTAAACATGACGTCATCTTAAACTGCGATACAGACATTTTTGAACACTGCTTCATGGGTGTTCAAAAAAGGTAAAGCCTCAGGTTCTTTACCATCACAAACATTATTATTATTATTATTATTATTATTATTATTATTATTAATAATAATAATTAATTATTAATAGGAACAGCAAAAAGCTGTTCATATTATTATTTTCTTTTATTTATAAAGGGCTGACTTATTTCGCAGCACTGTACATTGAGGGGATCATGACACAAACAAATTACAGACGAAAACTTATTACAGAAGATAAAGATGGCCCTTCCCAAATGAGCTTACAATCTAAGAGGTGTAGGGAACACTTAATACATAAAATAGTGAAATTACACTTGTAGCTGCTGGTCGTGAATGTTTGCGTGGCTATTGGAAGGCAGCAGCATCATCACCCCCATCTTTATCACCATTGGTTCCACTTCTAAATAAATGGAAATTTAAATGTTGGAATATCATCTTTGTTTGTAACTAATTTTAAACATATAACACATGCAACAAACAAATTTCTGGCATGCATAAATTGTGAAACTTAGCACAGTTTTTTCCAAACAACTAAAGATTGGAAATGTCATATGTGTCACTGAATTTAATATCATTGCTGCCTTGCATGTCCCTTTGCTTTGTTCATGTGCTTAACATACTATCATAATTATTGCACACTTACCAAGAAATCAAAAGCATATGTCGAGGAACATTTTAACAGATCATATTGGGTGCAACATGTTACAAAGATATCATTTGATGAACACTAGGGATGTTCACTGTATTGTGTTTTGGTTTTGGAAAAACCACCCTCACGTGTTTTGATTTTGGTTTTGCTTTTGGATCTGTATTTTTTTGCAAAAATCGCTAAAAAATGCTAAAATCTCATAAGTTGGCTCTTTTTTAGTTCCTACATTATTATTAACCTCAATAACATTAACCTCCAGTCATTTCCAGTCAATTTTGACCACCTCACAGGTCACAATATTATTTTCATCCAGTTTAGGCCAGTTCGGTTCTCATTCCAGTTTCGCTTATAACTTCCTAGGAGAACCACAACCTGCGGTCTGGGAGCTGTAAAGCCCAAAATCCTTTATGGGAGCCTCTGGCGAAGACCTCCCTCTCCGTTAGACTCTGCACCTCCTAAGAGATAGTGCCAATGTGAGCAGACTGTCCTAGCACTCCTCTGACCCTACTGGTTGTGACACCCTAGACCTGTCACTATCCCTATCCCTAGGCCTGTACTTAGATCTCTCCTTAACCATATACCTATCCTAGCCTTATATTAATACTGTACATATTTGAATAGTCTGCCTAATCATACTGTCCACCATGTGAATTGGTGACCTAATAATACTGTTGAAATAAATTAATTAATTTATGGTTATTGTGAACAATTATATGGCACACATCCAACTTTTAATCTTTTATATTTCACTGTCTTTAGACCACAAATAATTATTAATTTATAATCAATAAAGGTTACGTTTTTTATGTAATAAAATTAATTCCAGACTGGAGTGCATCATATTTCTTTTCTTGTTAGGAGATCCCTCCTTTCAAGTTTTTTTCTTATGTTCAAATACATTAAGGGTCAATACAGAGAACTTTCATGGGAACTTTTTACCCCAAAGGCTATACAGAGGACACGCGGTCACCCCCTAAGGTCAGAGAAAAGGAAATTTCAGAACCAGCAAAGGAAGGGGTTCTTTACAATAAGGGCAGTAAAGATTAACGGCCAGGGAAGGTTGTGATGGCAGATTCAATAGATATGTTTAATAAAAGGTTAGACAAATTTTTAACGGAAAAGTGTATCAAGGGATACGACCGTTAATTAGAATGAAGGATAGTAGTGGATATAGAGTAAAAATAGGACTGCAATATTGTGTCTGGGGGGATTTTCACAATTGAAACAGATTGGTGGTTGCTTACTCTGGATCAATTTCAAATATAAATGCAGGATCGCAGGAGATCCAAAATAGGTTGAACTTGATGGACTGGTGTCTTTTTTTCAACCTCATCAACTATGTTACTATGTTACACTACTCCACAGACAGATACAAAGTAGGATGCAAAGTGTATGTTTTCAAGATGTGTTATATATTGTGACAATAAGGCAGGGGAAATGTGTAATAAAAAGCACAGTAATCTGAGTGCATACACCACCATTTTCCCCTAATAAAATAGACGAATATATTTAGTGGCTTAAAAGCTCATTTTATAAACCTTCATGTATATGAGAGATTTGTTCATGCTCACTTATTAACTTCTTTACATTCCATGTACTGTGATTTGCCTGATTCAGCACATATTTAAAATATCTTTATAACTTTGCAAATAATTTTTCTGATGTTTTCTCTGAAATTCTGCTTTTGTCCATTTTTACTTGAAGAAGACCCGATACGGACCACCCCCTCATGTGGGACAGGCTGATAATGGGATCTGTGCTGTGCTGCTGGCAATGGGAAGGGTGGATTGTACTTACACATAAAAGCACAGATATCAATGTACTGTAATTTCACACAATGACACAAAAGAAAAGAGGCTTCTGCAGAGACAGGAATAAACACTTTCATACTAACACACTTATATGTGCATGCAAATAAGCAGACACAATTAACACACCTTTATATGAACAGATAATATATACAGAAACACAAAAATGTACACATTCACATATACTGTAGTAAAAACACATATTAACACAAATACACAGGAACAGACACACTTCTTTACAGTCAAATGTTCATGCTTCCGCTAACAATTTCACACCAATCAGGAGGCTTTTGCTTTTTTTTGACACCTCAAAACTGCATAATGTTTTGTGTTTTATCATCAAATATTCCAATCAACTTTTGAGGTTCCTAAACAGTAAATGACCAAATGCTAAATACATACTAACTCTGTGAGTGAGACAGGCTTTGAATGATATAAAGTTGACCAGACATTTATAGAAAAGTAGGCATCATAACAGAATGTTCTTATACTGTGTTATTTTGATATATTGTACATCTGAGGGATGTATAAATCAGTTAGCACTATTAAATGATTCCACTATTAAATAGTATTGTTAAAAAAATTATTATACTTCTGCATATCTCAGCGATGCATATTTAAGCACTGCTGGAATGCATCATGTCGGGGATACTCTGAGATCCCCGGCAAAGTGACAGCTGTCCTGCAAATACTTTTTCCTGCTTACAGCAGCCTAGTGCTGTTGGTGAAAAGAGGAAGTGCTGCGCGCTTGCGCACAGTACTTCTTCTGTAACGGATTCTGCAAAGCCAAAGAGGCTTCAGCAGAATCCCATAGGAAAGAAAGGTAACGTCATCCTGAGATGGTGTTGCCTTTCTGCGCAATGCAAAGCTTTTCAAAGTTTCATGCATTGCAGAACCCCCATATTAATCTATAGGGACTGTGAAGACAAACATAAAGTGGGTTATGCCAGGAGAAATCTTTCATTTCTCCAGCAAAAAGCCCTTGAAGCATTCTGCAATAGCCATTTAACGTCTCCGTTTTAATGGCTCATCGCAGTTTAATGCACAGACCCCTAAATGTCTCAAGAAAACTTGTTGAACTGCTAACCATGGGCCTGATTTATTAAGGATCTTAACTTAAAAATGTATTATTTCAGTCTCCTGGACAAAACCATGGGCCTGATTCATTAAGGATCTTAAATGAAGAGGTATCTTATTTCAGTCTCCTGGACAAAACAATGTTATAATGCAAGGGGTGCAAATTAGTTTTCTGTTTTGCACATAAGTTAAATACTGACTGTTTTTTCATGTAGCACACAAATATCAACTTTAAATTTCATTGTACAAATACGCTATCAAGTATTTGTGTGCTGCATGAAAAAACAGTCAGTATTTAACTTATGTGCAAAACAGAAAACTAGTTAGCACCCCTTGCATTGTAACATGGTTTTGTCCAGAAGACTGAAATAAGAAGTTTCTCAAGTTAAGATACTTAATGAATCAGCCCCCATGTGTCCTACATTGCCTGCTTTGAAAACATACTTTCTACTGATACATAAGGTGGTTTGGAATTAGCACTCCTCAGGCATATAGGGATAGGAAAGGGATACTACCCAGTATTCCTATAATGATGTCTAAACCTTACATTAAAAATTGTGTATAGGTAGGGTATGATTTCAGGTGCAATACTCTGAACTTTATGTATTTGCCGTGTTATTTTTTTCCTTCCTTTTTTTTTGTATCTTGTTGTAATTTATTTTTTTATTCAAATGTTGTTCAGTTCCTCTTTTACTGTCTACAACTGCATTTACTGTATTCAGCTGGTGCCATTTTGTTGATATTTTTATACCACTCTGGTTCTATTTCTAACTTATTTTAATATTGCATTATTTTGATTTGCATCATTTTAGTTTAATTTCAATTGTTTTTATCCCACTTCCCACATTTACTTTATGTCATAAGTTTATTAATTTTCATTTCCATTTTCAGTGTCTGTTTCCTTAATTATTTTATTTTGCTGTTATTTTTACTTTTATTTTATATCATTATGTTACCGAATCACTACTCACTGCACTGCTCCTCCTTACTTATTTCACCTGTATATTAGTTGCAATTTTTATTTTTGATCATACCTATTTTTTTAATATGATTAGACTTATTTTTGTAATATTCTGACTTATTATTGTGTTGCAGATTACTGTTGACAGCCCAACATCATACACTTGCAGGGCCTGATCATCAAACTCCCTGATTAGACTGTAGCCTGTGGCGTTGAGTCTCGGAGGAGTGTAGCGCCACTGGCATTTGAGATTTTTTCAGTTTTATTTAATTCTAAGTGACAGGGGCACCCGGGATGGCTGGCATCATTTGGGCCGCCCCTGGTCTAAAGTAAGCAGCCCGACAATTACTATAGCAAACAGGCAGCTTGACAGCAAATCCACTTGCTGTTAGCCATCTGTCAATAGGACTGTAGTTCTTAGTCTGGTCTTGTGAGATTTCCAAAACTCATGAGACTGGGTGAAGCATTGACCGCCCCCTACACTGACTAACAGCAAGCACATTTGCTGCCAGGATGCCTGCAACGTGGATGACTGCTGTGATTGAGGTAAATGAGTTTGGTTGTTGTGATGGGAGAAATGGTTGTGGGTGGTGGGAGTAGATAATGTAAATGGCTGCAGGGAGGGGGGAGATGGCCGCGGGGGAGGGTAATGAAAATGGTTGAAGGGGAGGATGTAATGAAAGAGGCTGCAGGAGGGGGTATGGTTGAAGGGGGTAATAAAATGACTGCAGGGGTATTTAATAAATATTGCAGCATGAGGGGGTATGATCTCTGTATTGTGTGGAGGTTCTGTGGTCTCTGTGTTTGCTAGAATGTCAGATGGGGCTAGTAGATCATAGTAGTTCATTATAGCTCTTTGAGCACAAATGTTCATATGTTGCCTATATATGCCTGCCCTATGGAGTAGTTTTATCTGGCCATAATGAAGTGCTGTGTTTGAACTACAGAGACTAATCATTCATTCCACTTAATACAATTTATATTTATAAATATATATATTTATATATTCTCAAAATAGGACCCTGACTTTCCAAATGGCAGCTAGAACTCAACGAAGCTGCAAGAACAAGCAAGATAAAATATCAATAACAGGTAAGAGAGAACAACATAATCTATCTAAATTTGAATGCTAGAGAATACTACTATATATTCATATTCAGGAGTATTCCTATATGCCTATACATTGGTAGTGGTGCTGGGGGTGAAGCTGCTGGTGTATTAGCCTAGGGCTGCCAGAACCCTTAATCAGGCACTGTACACTTATGATTCCACATCCTCCTTTTATGCACTCTCTCCGTCCTTCCCGTTACCCATCTCCATAATTTCCTTTCCCACAATACTATGCATGAACTTTTACCTTATCTATACTTAATACGAAGATAAATTGGCACTGTTAAAGTTTCAGGTTTTCATCTTTTATTTTATTTCTCCTTGTTTTTATGTTGCTTTCCATGTAAAACTATGTTGATAATTGCATGTTTTAATTCTTGCCAGCAGACTTTTTAAAACCATCCTTTTCATCTTTATCCGGTCCCACTCTCCATCTCCTCTTTTTTTTTTATTACCATGGGGCAGTGCTCGGAAGAAGGGGCTGACTTGGTGCCCTATATATCAGGCTCTATGTCAGTAGTCTCCCTGTCTCTACGGCAAAGACATTATCCAGAGATGCACTGAAGCCAAGTCTTCATGTAGCTTAACCTCACATTAACAGAAGAAATCTTGTTGAGAATTATTTTAGATGTTTGGTGTCTACAGCATACAATTGTTTTAATAAATCACCTGCTAGAAATGGCTGGATACTGGTCTGAGCCTCTGGTGTCAACATATGGTACTATGGCACTAGACGCTTAGACCACAGATATTTGTAATAACGTCCCCCTTATAAAAAATGTATATTAGGGTTAGAGAGTATTTTCATTTGAAAACAGCTGATAGTCAGTTTTGTTAGTAGCCAGAGTAGACCACCTTAATAAAGAAGTTTCCTAAAGATTCCTAACATTGAACAATTACATGAACATGTGTGAATGTTAACTTATCTATTATTTAAGTTATCTCTTTATAAATACATTAAAATACACATAAAACTATATATTTTACCACAGAGCCAACTTGGTCCACTGTATGTATACTATTTAGTATTCCATTTTGATTATTTGAGTGTTGGAAATATATATTCTGTTGAAACATGTCACAATTGCTTATATTATTTTAATACAATGCAGACTTTCTGAATAAGTGTTACGTGCTGCTTCAGTACACAACACAGAGCAGACTATCAGCAAAGAGCATAAAATAATGACTGGGACTTACTCACCTTAAGTCAGATGTTTGTAGTTTTCAGAAAAAAACAAGTAAGCAAGTTGTAAAGGATTTTAAAACAAGATCGTCCCTGATGTTCCACAGACTGAGAGTAGGCAGATCAGGATACAGAGAGGAGGAGCAGGGAAAATAGGGCAGGATATGATTTAACTCATTGCCTGTAAAACTAGGTACAAACTACAGAAAATATATTCCAATGCGATATCGTTAATAGTTTTAGCAATGACTGAAAGTCCCAATTAGCATGCTGATTCATGTGTACACATATACCTTCAGATCGGTGCTCTTCATCTGTCATAACCATCTGCTGAAAAGAGGGTGACTCTAAACTCTATGGAGATCTGCCTACACTGCTGGTCATGAGTGCATACACACTTCAGAAGTTGGCCAACATCGTTTCATGGTTTATAGAGATTTGTAGTCCGGTTATAAAATCAAATCAAGTGATATGATGTGCTTTGGTATGATAAAATTTGATTGTGAGATTGTACACACTAATGGGGTATCTGACCTAACAATCGTTTATCACGGCGGTTCCCAAACTGTACGCCGCGGCTCCCAGGAGTGCCGCGGCGCTGTCACTGGGGTGCCGCGGGCGGGCCAGCCATAAAAAAAAAAAGAACACAGAGACTTACCAATCTGTCGGGCGCCGGGACCCAGCAGCCTCCTCTCTCCCGCAGCTGTCACTGAATATCGATGTCAGTAACAAGCTGCAGGAGAGAGGAGGCTGCTGGGTCCCGGCGCCCGACGGATTGGTAAGTCTCTGTGTTCTTTTTTTTTTTTTTATGGCTGGTGCGGGGCAGAGAAGGGGGACAGTGGGGCAGAGGATGGGGACAGAGTGCAGAGGATGGTGACAGCGGGGCAGAGAAGCGGGGCAGAGGATGGGGACAGAGTGCAGAGGATGGTGACTACGGGGCAGAGAAGGGGGACAGCGGGGCAGAGAAGCGGGGTAGAGGATGGTGACAGCGGGGCAGAGAAGGGGGACAGCGGGACAGAGGAGGGGGACAGCGGGGCAGAGGAGGGGGACAGAGAGCAGAGGAGGGGGACAGAGAGCAGAGGAGGGGGACAGAGAGCAGAGGAGGGGACAGAGGGCAGAGGAGGGGGACAGAGGGCAGAGGAGGGGGACAGAGAGCAGAGGAGGGGGACAGAGAGAAGAGGAGGGGGACAGAGGGGCAGAGGAGGGGGACAGAGAGCCGAGGATGGTGACAGAGAGCAGAGGATGGTGACAGCGGGGCAGAGAAGGGGGGCAGAGGATGGTGACAGCGGGGCAGAGGATGGTGACAGCAGGACAGAGAAGGGGGGCAGAGGAGGGGGACAGAGGGCAGAGGAGGGGGACAGGGAGCAGAGGAAGGGGACAGAGGGCAGAGGATGGTGACAGCGGGGCAGAGGAGGGGGACAGCGAGGCAGAGGAGGGGGTCAGCGGGGCAGAGGAGGGGGTCAGCGGGGCAGAGGAGGGGGGCAGAGGATGGTGACAGCAGGGCAGAGGAGGGGGACAGAGGGCAGAGGAGGGGGACAGAGGGCAGAGGAGGGGACAGAGAGCAGAGGAGGGGGACAGAGAGCAGAGGATGGTAACAGCGGGGCAGAGAAGGAAGACAGAGAGCAGAGGATGGTGACAGCGGGGCAGAAAAGGGGGACAGAGAGCAGAGGATGGTGACAGCGGGGCAGAGGAGAGGGACAGAGGGCAGAGGAGGGGGCCAGAGAGCAGAGGAGGGGGACAGAGAGCAGAGGAGGGGGGGCAGAGAGCAGAGGAGGGGGACAGAGGGCAGAGGAGGGGGACAGAGGACAGAGGAGGGGGACAGCGGGGCAGAGGATGGGGACAGCGGGGCAGAGGATGGGGACAGCGGGGCAGAGGATGGGGACAGCGGGCAGAGGAGGGGGGCAGAGGGCAGAGAAGGGGGACAGCGGGGCAGAGAAGGGGGACAGAGAGCAGAGGATGGTGACAGCGGAGCAGGGGCATTGGAGGGGGACACAGCGTGAGAGGGGCAGTGGAGGGGGACACAGCGTGTGAGAGGGCAGTGGAGGGGGACACAGCGTGTGAGAGGGCAGTGGAGGGGGACACAGCGTGTGAGAGGGCAGTGGAGGAGGACACAGCGTGTGAGAGGGCAGTGGAGGGGGACACAGCATGTCAGAGGGCAGTGGAGGGGGACACAGCGTGTCAGAGGGCAGTGGAGGGGGACACAGCGTGTGAGAGGGCAGTGGAGGGGGACACAGCGTGTGAGAGGGCAGAGGAGGGGACAGCGTGTGAGAGGGCAGAGGAGGGGACATTGTGAGAGAGGGCAGAGGAGGGGGGACAGCGTGACAGAGCAGAGGAGAGGGGACAGCGTGACAGAGGGCAGAGGGGGCAGTGTGAGAGAGGGCAGTGTGTCTGGATGCAGAGGGGGCAGAGTGTCTGGATGCAGAGGCGGCATTTTTGCATACAACTAAATAAGTATTTCTGTCCTGACCTAAATACTTATTACAATTTTTTGACCCAACTACTTCTAAAACAGGACTGCTCAATAATTATTTTGGAGGGGTGCCTTGAAAAAATTTGGAGACTCTAAGGGTGCCGCGAACTGCAAAAGTTTGGGAACCACTGGTTTATCATGTGATTGGCATGATAATCAGGTGGAAAACCTGTAGTGTGTACCTAGCTTATGACAAATATTGTATAAAGATTTGGTTTTTTATGGATCTCATATTTCATCTCCTTGGCCAATATAAGAATGTTACTTTTATAAACACAGTTTTGTTTGTTTACTACAGTAAACATTGGCATCTTGTGCCCAGGAAGTAATTCATATGTATAAAGCTGACTTTACTGATTAATATAATAATGCAAAATAGACATTTGATACAAAGGAGTGTGGTGGGCAAAGGTTGGAGGTACAAGTAAGATACCTATGGAATGCCATGCTTTTACCTCTGCTGGAAAATCACTCTCTTCACAATTTGTATTAAAAATATATTTTTTTCTTTATAATTATATGAAACATAAGCACCTTTGGTCATTTTGTCATTCTTCTTTCCAGTTTTAAGAGTAAGAGTAAGACTGATGGTCTAAAACATATTTGGCTACAGAATGTACAGACAGCATGACGTGTACACAAAAAGTCAAGTCAGTCTTATTGCCACTGAGGATTGAATATGAGGTGTATTGTGGAAAATATTGTGGAGTGAGCTGAAATCAGACAGGCAATTGTGTATAACAATGGTAAAATACACCATAGCTGTTATGGAAAGTAGTTTGGTCTATGCTGTATCTCTCAACTCGAGATGCTTACTGACCCCCATGAAGTTTTGGTTTTGGTTTCTGAATTTTTTTAGAAAAATTGCTAAAATATTAAACTGACATAATTTTGCTCTTTTTTTGATACCACATAATTATTAACCTCACTAGCACTAATTTAAAGTCATTTGCAGTCAATTTTGACCACCTCACAGGTCACAATATTATTTTCATACACTTTCAAACAAAGATTGCAGCAGTTCTTGCCATTGATAATAAAAAGGCCTTTGTCATGCATGGTCCTAAGTCCAAAAATCCACCTCTTATGTGTGGTATTATTTTTACACAAATCCTGACAACAGTTGTCTAGCCATTTGTAGTGTTTGTAAAGCCACACTCAGTAGAGGTAGGGACCTTAACCATCTAGGATCCTCATCCATGTTACGGCATTTGAAGCGAGTTTATGGAAAGCTATTGGGAAACTCAGAAACTTATGTTAAAAAACAACAAGCAGACCAGCATCATCTACCTCCCTTCTCTCATCTAGAACCCAGCACCTGCAATCTACAACCCCAACAAACATCAATATCCTCACAAGTGATGGGAGTTAGTCCTGCATCCAAGTTGCTAAGGCTAGATGACTCCTCCACTAACTATGATTCCTCTGAAGAATTATTGAGTGTTAGTTCCGCTGCTGCTGCTGGGGGTTGATCTTCAACCCAGAAGAAGACTACTAGTAGTTTGCAACAATTGACTGTTAATCAGATCTTTGCTAGAGGAAGAAAGTAAGAAAGCTGTCACTCAGTCACAAAGTGGATGACAGACGCCATAGGAACTATGCTAGTATTAGATCTGCAAACAATATCCATTATCAATGCAGCTGGTGTTAAACAACTACTTGAGGTCTTGCGTCTTCTTACCAAATTTGATCATGACACCATTTTACTAGAAAAGCTATTCCTCATCTCTACCAGAAGGTTCGTAAAAATGTAATTACTGGGCAACAAATTGCCATTCTACCCACTGTACACTTAACCACAGATATGGGGACAAGCGGAACTTCATCAGCAGGAACAGCAGCAGCATGTACCCAAGCACGTCATATTTGTCAGAGGCAGGCTACTCTGTGTATTATCTGCTTCACGAAGAGGCATATTATTCTTATTATATATATTATTATTTGTGTCGATAGTGTTATAGAGGATATGGTCACCTCTAAAAAGGAGATGGGTTTTCAAAGAGCACCTAAAGATTTGAAGACTGTGGGAAAGTCTGATTGAGCGTGGTCGGGAATTCCATAAGTGGGGAGCAGCACGGGAGAAGTCTTGAAGGCGGGAGTGAGAGGTAGTTATCAGACACGAGTCAAAGCGCAGGTCAGAGGTAATACTGCTGACAACCTGTTTTAAAAACTAAGGGATGTCATTGCAACATGGTTTATCCTGCTTGGACTCTCCTGAGGATATGTGATTTCTGATAATGCCACCAATATTGTTAGAGCATTACAGTAGGGGGGAATTCCATCACATTTCCTGTTTTGCTCACACAATCAACTAGGTGGTACCGAACTTTTTAAAAAATTACAATGACATGCAGGAGATGCTGTCAGTGTCCTGAAAAATTTTGGGTCATTTGTGGGATTGTGCAACACCATGTAGGAGAATGCAGCAGCTGCAAGAAGACTAGAATTTAAGGGGGAATGTACTTTAGTCAGTGAAGTAGTCACCTGTGAACAGAGTGCAGACACAGTTAGCTTGAGTCAAGTGATTGCCTTAATTATACTTTTTGAGAAGCAGCTAGAGAAATTTAAGGAGGGAATTAAACTAAACAAATCCACTAACTATATTGTAATTGGGGCAGCACAGTGGCCTAGTGGTTAGCACTTCTGTCTCACAGCACTGGGGTTATGAGTTCAATTTCCAACCATGGCCTTATCTGTGGGAAGTTTGTATGTTCTCCCTGTGTTTGCGTGGGTTTCCTCCCACACTTCAAATTTTTAATTGGCTACTATCAAAAATTGACCATAGTCTCTTTCTGTCTGTCTGTGTCTGTGTGTGAGTGTGTGTCTATATTAAGGAATTTAGACTGTAAGTTCCAATGGGGCAGGGACTGATGTGAGTGAGTTCTCTGTACAGCACTGCGGAATTAGTGGCGCTATATAAATAAATGATGATGATGATGATAATTGTAGATTAAGTACTTAATTCGCTTCGCCAGGATCAAAGATCTATCAACATCTTGTAATGATGTCTCCTCCTTCAGTTTCTCTGGACGCTGGTTCTAGGAAAAAAACTTAGCTTTCCCAAGACACCCAGTGGTGCTGCAGATGAGTTAGCACAACATTTTGACACTTGCTCTGCTCTAAAAGAATTGCACAAAAATCATGACAGCTCTGCCATAAAATGAGCTACAAATTCCATGAGGAAGGTCATTATCGGCAATTACATCAAAGTGCACAGACTCCTGTGATGGTGGATTCCAGCGGGGATGAATTTGTATTGTTTGAGGAAGATGTACACAATGATGAGTGTGAATATGATGACAGTGTAGATTGCAGGTGCTGAAATCTAGCTAAGAGAAGGGAGCTATCTAATACTGGTATGCCTGGTAATATTTTGGGTAGAATGGCATCTTGGCAATTTTATGTTGTTCTACAGTAAACTTTCACCTTGTTTTAGAGAGGTTTTTTTTTCTTTAAAAAGGTACAAGATTTTTATTTACATTTTTGTTTCCCGTACTTAAAACCACTATGCACTTGAACATAGGCTTTAGCACATGAGGTAGAGTGATTAGTATCATCATGACTGAGACTGGAGAGTGACAACAACGTCACCCCTCTTGTTTCTGTATGAGCTATGGCACAGTACAATGTCACTGGAGACTTTTAAGAACACTGAAAGCCCTATTATTACAATTTCTGTTTCAGCACTGAACCCTGCCACCTATCCTGTTTCTGAGTGAGCTATGGTACAGTAAAATGTAACTGCAGAGTTAGACCAAGCCAGCCAGCCCTATAATTTCTATTTCAGCACTGTCTCTTAGCAATGGAGCACTCCTCTTTGTCTGTTACCTATATAACACTAGAATTTGCCTGCAAATTCAGAAGACAAGCCTGCTAGCCTTCCTATTTGTATTTCAGCAATGACTCTTAGCAATGGAGCACTCCTCTTTCTCTGTTACCTATATAACACAGTATAATTTGCCTGCAAATTCAGAAGACAAGCCTGCTAGCCCTCCTATTTGTATTTCAGCAATGACTCTTAGCAATGGAGCACTCCTCTTTGTCTGTTACCTATATAACACAGTAGAATTTGCCTTCAAATTCAGAAGACAAGCCTGTTAGCCCTCCTATTTGTATTTCAGCACTGACTCTTAGCAGTTGAGCACTCCTCTTTGTCTGTTACCTATATAACACAGTAGAATTTGCCTTCAAATTCAGAAGACAAGCCGGCTAGCCCTCCTATTTGTATTTCAGCACTGACTCTTAGCAGTTGAGCACTCCTCTTTGTCTGTTACCTATATAACACAGTAGAATTTGACTGCAGAATTACATCAACCCTGACAGCACTAATATTTGTATCTTTCTGCAATGAGAATTAGCAATGGAGCTCTCCTGAATGTCACTGATTACTTTGTTGAACACTGCTACCACCCTTCTCTTTCAATTCTATAACTTTGCCTGCCCAACTGCTCTACACTCTGTGCTACCCCTTCTGTGTCCCTCTCTCAAATGGCACTAGATCGCCGTGGAGGGCGGTATTTATAGATTCCAAAACTCACGAGATCCGAGATCCGACAACGTAACAATGACAATTTGCCTCGTTTTCGATTCAGAAAAAGCGTGAAAGTACCGACTCTGCTCGGTACTCGGATCCCCTAAGTTCGGGTGTGTTCGGTTCCCGAGGAACCGAGCCTGAGCATCTCTACTCTCAAACAATACAGATAGCTAGAGCTTGGATCATATGTTTGCTATTGATCTTTTGCTCTATTCATGCACATCTTGCACAGTGTGCCTCACTTAGAGCTATACATAAGTGAATTTTCAGATCATGACTTTTTGTTTTGTGTAAAATGTGTTGTACTGTGCATGTGCACAATTTGCGCTTATATTTTTGAGCCCTTTGATATTTGAGAGGCAGGACTGGAGCCCGCAGAAGCAAAATAACCAACCCCATTTTAGCTCCAGATATATCTATGTCCTCAATTTTACATTGCACTTATTTAAACATAAGAGACATAAAAATGCGAGTGCGTAGGCACAACTTTACTCATATGTGAAAAGGTACAGCTTTATGTGCAATTCTAAATGACACCCAGGGCCTGATTCATCTTAGAATGCAAAGTGAAGACAGATTACATTTTAACAAATGACGCTTTAAGCTGAGGGCACTTACAATCATGTGTTATGTCACTGTCAAGCACTTACCCATTACAGGTGGAATCTTCTTATGCATTCAAAGCCAATACAATTCCACTGGGAGTGGCCTAGTGTTCATATAAAACTGTCTCACAGGGGAATCTAGGTTCTATTTGTTTCCTGCATCAACACTGTTACCTCCCCCAGTCTTACAGTTGTTATAGTTCTGTTTTGTCTAACCAATGTTTTTCCGAATACAGGGTAGGGCCTAGTTAGTGGAAGAGCTACCCTGATTGGCCACACATCACAGCCCCTTTCGAAGTAACATGACTCTTGGTCCTTTTGCGTGGAGGGCTCCTTGGCATGCTTTGTATGGGCAAGTCATAGTTCAGTCCAGAATGGGAGCAGTCACGCAAACGCCAGATTTAGCACTGGACAATATTAAAGATGTGAGTCTTGGTTTAGTGGTAAGAGCGATTATCTCCCATGGCTTTGGTTTAAAGATTAGCTGTTAGCCGACGCTCTTCTCTCTTCGCCACCAGAATAAAGTATGAAGATTATAAGAACCAAAATAAACTGAAACCTTAATTTGCCAAAGTATTACGAGTGTCTTATTTCAGGTTTATGCATGTTAACACATATACAGTCATAGCCAAAGTTTTGAGAATGAGACAAATATTATTTTTCACAAAGTCTGCTGCCTCAGTTTTTATGATGGCAATTTGCATATACTCCAGAATATCATGAAGAGTGATCAGATGAATTGCAATTAATTTCAAAGTCCCTCTCAACATTTCCACTGCATTTCAGCAATGCCACAAAAGGACCAGCTGACATCAGGTCAATTATTCTCTCATTAATACAGGTGAGAGTGTTGACAAGGACAAGGCTAGATATCACTCTGTCATGCTGATTGAGTTACAATAACAGACTGGAAGCTTTAAAAGGAGGGTGGTGGTTGAAATCATTGTTCTTCCTCTGTTAACATTGGTTACCTGCAAGGAAACATGTGCATTTATCATTGCTTTGCACAAAAAAGGGCTTCACAGGCAAGGATATTGCTGCTAGTAAGATTGCACCTAAATCAGCCATTTATCGGATCATCAAGACCTTCAAGAAGAGAAGTTCAATAGTCGTGAAGAAGGCTTCAGAGTGCCCAAGAACATACAGCAAACACCAGGACCGTCTCCTAAAGGTGATTCATCTGCGGGATCAGGGCACCACCAGTGCAGAGCTTCCTCAGGAATGACAGCAGGCAGGTGTGAGTGCATCTGCACGCACAGTGAGGAGAAGACTTTTTGGAGGATGGTCTGGTGTCGAGAAGGCCAGGAAAGAAGCCTCTTCTCTCCAGGAAAAACATCAGCGTCAGACTGATATTCTGCAAATGTTACAGGGAATGGACTGTTGAGGACTGGGGTAAAATCATTTTCTCTGATGAATCCCCTTTCAGATTGTTTGGGGCATCTGGAAGAACGCTTGTCCAGAGAACGAAAAGTGAGCGCTACCATCAGTCCTGTGACATGCCAATATTAAAGCATCCTGAGACAATTCATGTTTGGGGTTGTTTCTTAGCCAAGGGAGTGGGCTCACTCACAATTTTGCCTAAGAATACAGCCATGAATAAAGAATGGTGCCAAAAGTTCCTCCAAGAACAACTTCTCCCAGCCATCCAAGAACAGTTTGGTGACAAACAATGCCTCTTCCAGCATGATGGTGCACTTTGCCATAAGACAAAAGTGATAACTAAATGGCTCGGGGATCAAAACATTGAAATTTTGGGTCCATGGCCAGGAAACTCTCCAGACCTTAATCCCATTGATAACTTGTGGTCAATCCTCAAGAGGCAGGTGGACAAACAAAAACCAAAAAATTCTGACAAACTCCAAGCATTGATTAGGCAAGAATGTGCGGCCATCAGTCAGTATGTGGCCCAGAAGTTGATTGACAGCATGCCAGGGTGAATTGCAGAGGTCTTCAAAAAGAAGGGTCAACACTGCAAATATTGACTCTTTGCATAAACTTAATGTAATTGTCAATAAAAGCCTTTGACACTTATGAAATGCTTGTAATTTTACTTCAGTATACCATAGCAACATCTGACAAAAAGGTCTAAAAACACTGTAGAAGCGAACTTTGTGAAAACCAATACTTGTGTCGTTCTCAGAACTTGACTTTTGGCCATGACTGTACAGACAACTCACTCAAATCAGTCCCTGCTCCATTGGAGCTTTCAGTCTAAATTTGCTAACACACACACAGACTAGGGTCAATTTGTTAGCAGCCAGTTAACCTACCAGTATGTTCTTTTTGCAGTGTGGGAGGAAGCCGGAGCACCCGGAGGAAACCCATGCAAACATGGAGAGAACATGCAAACTCCACACATATAAGGCCATGTTTGGGAATTGAACTCATGATCCCAGTGATAAGAGGCAGAAGTGCTAACCACTTAGCCATCATCCCCACATCCACTCCACTCCGTCTCCACATTCATCACGTTCAGCTTCAACAAACATCCCACTCATTTGCCAGAACCATTCAGTAGCCAGAACCACCCCATTTAGTCACCAGAAGCAGTCCAGTGCTCGGTCTACACCTCCATGTCTATCCCAACATCTCATATCTTAGTCATTCACCATTTCTAATATCCCACTCATTCCCTACTACTCACTCATTACTCACCTACTATAATCATACAAGGTCACGCAGTCTTCTGACATCCAACTTTCCACGTTCACATATGTGGGGACTGAGTGGGCGCAGTCTTCTGACATCCAACTTTCCACGTTCACATATGTGGGGACTGAGTGGGATAGGTGTGGTGTCAGAGTAGAATGGTTGTGGGTAGGGTTCTTGGGCACATATAAGTTGGTGTAATGTATTGTAGTGCATTGTCAATTAATACCAATGTGGATTCTGATGATTATAAGAAAACAAATTCCTTTAATGTCAATCACATAAAAATACAATTCTGTAAACACAGTAAACAATGGTTCTGGATCTGATGCGTGTTGTATTCCAAACAAAAGAATGTTGTACAGAGAAGTCCCCAATTCAATTTTTGTAACTGTAAAGTTGGAGGAAATGTAACTCACATTTGTGTAATGGTGCAGCTCGTTCAAGCTGTGTAGTCCTTCTCCTGGTGGTTTACCTTTACCTCCATTTTTTTTATCTGTAATAACCAAGCATGTTTAAATTGCTCTATTTTTTAGCTGAGCACACCAGGAGATGCCACTCTTTTTGAGATTGAGTTCACCAGAGATGTTATGGTGAGAATAGGAGTCTTAAATTATGATGAAACGCCTAGTGTCTCCAAACTTTGCAGAACAATTTAGTCTAATAAAACAAGTCATATACTCCATACAGTAAATATGTCACAAATTCTTTAGTACCACTGGATGTGAGGGGACTGTAGGGGACTTCCATTCAGCAACCAGCTGGCAGGAGGCCATCACAATTATATGTAGGATCTGTTTGCTCTGATATCGGGAGGCCGAATTTACAGGAGCTAGGAGAAGTAAGAACTTTCTCTTATTTTTCTTGGACTAAGTGAGCTCAAAACAAACTGTTTTTTATTGATAGTAAATTGAGCTACTGGTGGTATTCTCTTATATTTCTGCCCATTCCTCCATGTATAAAGCCTCTGTCCAGTCACCCTCCCATTCCACTTAATTGGGGACTCTTGTTAGGGAGCTTAGAGTGATTGTCTCAGAATAAATTGTTAAGATTAAGCCTTTCGTGGATACACACAAACAGAATTAAATACAGTGAGGTGTCTATCATGGAGAATAAGTTGAGATGTCTGAACTGCAAGAATCTTGTATTGAGCTTGGAGCAGTCATCCTATCTGGCAAGATAGGGGCCTATACAAAAGAGACGGCCTGCACCCATCTTCAAGGGGAACCAAAATACTAAGTGAGCAGTTTGGAAGCTTCATCAGAAATTATTTAACTAGCAGAGGGGGGCAGTGAACTAAACAGGAATAGAACAATCTGGTCCCCAAACTAAGAGGTATAGTTTCTACAGGCTAATATTTCAGGAAACATATCCACAGCAACAGAAGACAATGCAGGTCAAAACAAACTTAACATAGAGAGAGTGATAAACATAGAAGGTAGGAACAGAAAATGCACAAACAAAACACTTAGAGCTATGTGTGCTAATGCTAGAAGCTTATGAAATAAAATTCCAGAACTAATGGCTTTAATGTCAAGGGATGATCTGGATATTGTGGCTATTACAGAGTCATGGTGCAATGAAAATCATGACTGGGACATAGCTATACCGGGATATTCTTTATTTAGGAAGGACAGGGTGGGAATACTTGGAGGAGTAGCAATGTATATGGAAAAAAAGAATAAATACTACTTTAATACAAAGTATTGAAGAAAAAACAGGCCCTTTGGGTGACCATAGAAACAGGGGATAAGGCTGTTCTTTGATCAGGAAGAGGAACTGGACAGGAACTCATTGCAATACATCAATAAAATGGCATTAAAAGAAGAGATAATAATCATGGAAGACTTAAATCTGCCTGATGTGAACTAAGAGGGATCTTTTACAAGTTCTACTAGAAGTAGGGACATTCTGAATTCCTTGCAGGGAGTACCCCTCAAGCAAATGGTGAGGGATCCCACTCGCAAAGACGCAATATTAGACCTAATTCTTACAAATGGTGACAGAATATCTGATGTAAATATAGATGAGAACCTAGGATTCAGTGATCATCAAGCAGTATGGTTTAGTGTAAAAACAGAGACGGACTCATACCACACAAAAACAATGGTGTTAGATTTTAGGAAGGCTGACTTTTTAGAGATGGGAAAATGTGTAAGAGACTCTTTGGCAGAATGGAAAAAAATGTAAGGAGTGCAGGAGAGTTGGGAAAAATTAAAAAGTGCAATACTTGAAGCAACAGACCTTTGTATCAAAAGGGTTAAGAAAAGTGCAAGGAAAAGAAAGCCAGTGTGGTTTGCAAAAGAAGTAGCAAGCATTGTTATAGAAAAAAAGATGGCATTCAGAAAATATAAGCAGACAAAGAATAATGAAGACAAAGAAGTGTATCTTGCTAGACAGAAGGAGGCTAAGAAGGCAATCTGATGCGCAAAGGCACAATCTGAAGAAAAATGGCCCAGTCAGTAGGCAAAGGGGGCAAAACTTTTTTTTAGGTATATTAGTGAAAGGAGAATAACAAAAGGAGGAATAATAAGACTAAAGACAGAGGGGTATATTTGCTAAACTGCGAGTTTGAGAAAGTGGAGATGTTGTCTATAGCAACCAATCAGATTCTAGTTATCATGCATTCTACAAAATGACAGCTAGAATCTGATTGGTTGCTAAAGGCAACATCTCCACTTTTTCAACCCACAGTTTAGTAAATATACCACAGAGCGTGAGGGACTTGTTGAGGGAGACAAGGTAATAGCAGATCATAGTAATAATTATTTTGCTCAGTGTTCACTACAGAAAGAGAGGGGAAGGGTCACAGTTAAGTTGCAAGTATACTCATAAAAATGAGGTAGATACAAGTACATTTACCATACTTGCCAACTTTTCTTCGTTGGCTTCAGGGAGATCCAGGGGGAGGGGGCGGGCTTGATGAATCACATCATTTTTGACCGGCCCCTAAATGATTACAGCAGGGGGCGGGGCTAATATTACACAATATTTGCGTCATTAAGCCCCTTAACCCCCACTTATCTATTTTGGGGTTGGGAATCGGGAGGTTGCCCTGCTCTCCCAGGAGGTATCCCAGAAATGCGGTAGTCTCCCGGACATTTCGGGGGGAGTAGGCAACTATGCGTTAAAGAAAAGTAGCTAATGAATCTCTAGAGACTGAAGTGTCTTTTACATTTCTGTCTCCATCACTGAAGTCATGTTGTCTTACCTGTCAGTCTTTGATTAAATCTCGGTCTCCATGAAAATGGCCACCTCCATAGGCATCAATACATGGACATAGGACACAATTTCTGAACTGTGTCATCATGCCACAGATGGCGAAGCCAACCACATCTTGTACTGGCTCAGCATCAGGGAGAATGCCAGACTCTTCAGGGAGTGAGGGAGATCACCCCTATTTCAGGGAGTCTCCCTGACATTCAGGGAGAGTTGGCAAGCAAGACATTTACAGAGGAGAAAGTCCTAACAGAGCTCTCAAAACTGAAAGTGGATAAATCAATGGGGCCAGATAGGATACATTCAAGGATACTAAATGAGCTTAAGGGGGTGCTGGTAACACCATTAACATAATTATTTAATCAGTCACTAGCTACAGAAGTAATTCCAGAGCACTGGAAAAATGCAAATGTAGTCCCATTGCACAAAAGTAGAAGCAAGGAAGAAATATTCAATATGATGCAGCACTTACCATTGTATCAAACCATTGTCTCATAGATTGTAAGCTTGCGATGAGAGCCTTCTTACCTCTACGTATGTATGTATTACCCAGTATTGTTTTATTACTGTTTGTTCCCAATTGTAAAGCACTACAGAATCTGATGGCAGTATATAAATAAATGTTGTTGATGATGATGATGACGAAGGAAGAGGCGAGAGCAACTACAGACCAGTGAGCCTTACATGAGCAGTAGGGAAATTGATGGAAACACTCTTAAAAGAAAGAGTTGTAGAATATCTCAAATCCAGTAATTTACAGGATCCCAAACACCATGGATTTACTGGGGGGAGATCATTTAAAACAAATCTTATTGACTTTTTTGACTGGGTGACTAAAGTAATAGATCAAGGGGGAGGGGGGGGGTGTTGATGTAGCTTATCTAGATTTTAATAAGGCATTTGACACTGTCCCACATTGCAGACTGTTAAATAAACTTGAATGTTTGGGATTGGATTCTAAGATGGTTTAATCGATAAGATCTTGGTTGCAGGATAGAAAACAGAGAGTTATAGTGAATAGAGTGCATTCACAGGAGGGAAAGGTTACCAGTGGAGTACCCCAAGGATCTGTACTTGGGCCAGTGCTTTTTAATATATTTCTTTGAGATATTGCAAATTGTATTCAAGTATGCCTTTTTCCAGATGACACAAAGATATGCAACAGGGTAGACACACCAGGAGGGGTAAAACAAATGATTGATGATCTAGGTAGACTAGAGGAATGGTCAAGAAAGTGACAATTACAGTTTTATGCCAAAAAATGCAAAATCATGCACTTGGGTCTCAAAAATCCAAATGCTAAATATAGTATTAATGGCATAATAATGGAAACTACTGATAATGAAAGGGATCTAGGAGTCACTATTTCAGGTGACTTAAAGACAGGCAAGCAATGTAACAAAGCAATGAGAAAGGCAAGTCAGATGCTTGGTTGCATAGGGAGAGAAATCAGTAGCAATTCTGGAGGTCATATCTCAAGAAGAATATAAATACATTAGAGACTGGACAATGAAGGACAACTAAAATGGTGAATGGCCTACAGCACAAAACTTACCCGGAAAGACTCCAAGCTCTTGATATGTATAGTTTGGAGCAGAGAAAGGAAAGAGGGGACATGGTAGAAACTTTCAATTATATCAAGGGTTTTAACAAGGTACAGAAGGGAAACGTTCTTCAAAGGAAGAGAAATAGTAGAACATGAAGACATGCACTGAAACTGGCGAGAAGTTGGTTCAGAGGAAATTTGAGGAAAAACTACTTCACAGAAAGGCTAGTGAATAGGTGAAATAGCCTCCCATCAGAGGTGGTAGAGGCTAATACAGTAGAGCAGTTTAAACATGTTTGGGATAGACATAAGAATATACTTATAATGATTAAATGATCAAATAGGGTTTAAGGTACCGTAGGTTAATAGACTGGATGGGCCAAGTGGTTCTTATTTGTCGTCAATTTCTGTTTCTATGAGCTCAGAATATTAAGGGAAAACGTGGGCTCGCTCTAACTCGTTTAGAAACCAGATGCCAATCAGATGCAGCCAGCCTGATTTCTGAAGGATTTAAGTAGATTGTGCATATTGTTTGATTGATGCCTGTATAATAAGTATAAACCCACCTTGGACTGGGTGCAAATTGGGGAGGATTGAATTTAGACATGTGACCAAAATGTTGCCATAGATTTTAAGCTTGACATTCAAGATGGGTCTGTAGTTATTGCCTATATCAGTTCTCGGCCTGGTTTTGCGATGACCACAATGCTGGCTTTATTTGTTACAGGGTCAAAGGTTGCCCCATGTATGATTGTATTAAATAAGTTAGCTATTTTGTGGGCTAAGATGTTGGCAAACTGGGTCTAATACTGGATGCATAGATTTGATTTCTTGAATAGTCTCCTGTACTGTGATTTCATTATTAAGAACCGTTAAGTTTCTGGAGGAGAACTTGAGGATGTACCTAAAGCTATATTAAGGTCTTCCTTAGAAAGGGAGAGTTTCTGGAGATACAAGCAATGATGCAATGAATAACATTGTCAATAAAATTCTTCTACTATTTTGCAGTTGTCAAAGTTACTGGCCCTTGAGGTGTCTATATAATATTTATTACATTTTTGGATGTCTTTTGCTGAAGCTTGCTCATAATGACGGCGCTGCGTTTATTTGCTTTGCAACAGAAGTGCTATTTTAGATGCATAGGGAGCAACCTTTTTCTAAAGCAAGGTGTAAAGCTGGCCCTTTAAAATCAACTAGCGCCAAAATAGTGGAGGTAGGATGTTGTTTGTGCTGCTAAATTGCTCTATGATATTAGCCTCTACCACCTTTTCTTGGGAACCTATTCCATCTATTCACTATTGTTTTGGTAATTTTCCTCAAATGTCCTCTGAAACTAGTACTCTCCATTTCCAGTGCATATCCTTGTGTTTTCTCTCTCTCTCGCTCTCTCTCTCTCTCTCTCTCTCTCATTGCAACACTCTTGGCCATTCCTCTAGTCTACCTAGACCATCAATCATTTACTTTATCCCTACCTGTATGTCTACCCTGGTGTATATATTTCCCCTAGGAAAGCAGACCCATGCTGAACAGGCTAGGGCTGTGTGACAATATGACAGGAGGACCTCACTCTGAGGTGTTCTCTGTTACAGTGCAGGGGCGGATCTAGGCAACTGCTCTACCCGGGGCGATTTTAGGGGGGGGGGATTTAGGCCCCGTGCCCTTTCTAATTTCTAAGGCTGCTGACGGCTGCACAGTATGTGCAGGTCCGTTCAGCATTGGCAGTGTGCTGTCCCGCTGCTCTGATTGTGTTTAAAACACAATTAGAGCAGCCGGGCAGCACACTGTCAATGCTGAACGGACCTGCACAGTGTGCAGCCGTCAGCAGCAAGCCCCGATCGCCCCCCCCTGGATCCGCCACTGTTACAGTGTCACCAGCCTAGCCTGTCATAGCTTAGTGCTGTTTGCAGCTTTCTCTCAGGCACCCCACATTGTTCTTCCCAACAGTTTTGCTGCTAGCCTCAGGGGCAAACGCAGGATTCGAGGAGGGGGGTTTCCACGCCACAATAAAAGTGGGCGTGTCCAGTATATGTAGGGGCGTGGCTACAAACACACACAGTGTTAAACACACAGAAATGTAAACTGTCCCATACACAGACAAGCACAGACACACACAAACACACAGGATGAAACACACAAACATGTAAGCTGTCATATACACACACACACATACATAAACACACAGGATCAAACACAGACATGTACACTGTCATATACACAGATAAGCACAGACACAAACAAACACACAGACATGTAAGCTGTCATATACACTGACAAACACAGACTTGCACACATTCTTACCTTCTTCTGCTGCTGCTGCATCCTACCTCCAGCATAACACCCATGCTGGCTGTGTGGGAGGAAGGGGCGGAGCCAAACTACCGGCAGAGAGCTGAGCTCGCACAGCAGGGGACTGACTGGGAGATGATTACAAGCAGTAGTGGCTGGTCCCGGGAGACACCTCAGGTAGGACTGGGGTTTCTGGGGACTAGGAAACCCCCCCTAGGTGTGCCCCTGAGCCTAGACTATGAATGCTAGTGAAGTTTGCACTTTTGGTGGGGGAAGGGGCCATGCTTGTTTCTTTAATTTAAAATACAAAACATCTCTGCTACTCCATGTGATCAGGACATGAACTGGAGTAAAAATCACTGTTTAAATACCCCGTACCCTCACAGAAAAAAAATGTAAGCAGCCATATTGTGCCATACGTTTAAAGCAACGAGACAAGTCTAGAGACAGTCCGATTATAAGGTGAGTACCTTTGGGTCTGACAATAATACACAGCTCGGAGAACACGCTCAATCTCTTTATTTTAAAGATGAGGGTAAACATTGCACTCTAGCAATTACATTTTTCTAGGGGAGTTGAGAGTTTTTTATATTATATACATATATTATATCTATCATTCTAATGTAAGCCTTATATGCCATACACTTTGTAATTAGACAGAGTACTAGTACAATCTACTGTCCAAAGTTAGTATTGTTAAATCACAAATGATTTTCCTATGCATTTTGTGGGTTAGTTTGTCTTTCCTGAAACATGATTGTGATCTTGATAACTTGTCCCTTACATGTCATTACATTTAGAAAATAGGAATATCAAAGATGAGAGGCCTAAGATAAGGTCAACATTAATGGGAAAAGTCAGGATGAAACTTTTTAGTTACTTTTTCTTTCTCTTTCAAAGAGAATCATTTAGTAACTAGTCTGGATCTGATTACTCCAACCCCAATGAGGGCTGCTCAGACTCATATTTTTCTATATTTATGGTAGAAATGCGTGCAGATGGTTGCTTAACAATGATAGTGCTAGGTGCTACTTAAGGTATATGGCACTCTTTAGCATGGACACTTTTAGGAAAGTTAAAAACAAAAAGATATACATAAAACGTTTGGACTGTTATGTTTAGCATATGGTAAATAACCTAATATATTTTAAAAGGTAAGAAACCATCACTTTGAAAGAGCTTACCAAAGAAACAAAGGATACTAGAATAGTAGCACTGCAAATAGGTTGCCTTTAGATTTCTTGCTCAATTAGGTTAAAAATGCAGTAGGTTTTTTTGACAATACATAGCACAAAAAATAAATAAAAGGAGATTTTGTGAATAAAAAATGCTAATAATAATAGCCTATTCTGTTTGCTTCAATTTTTAGCACTAAATATTCCAAAGGATACTTATCCTAATGTGTGTATTACTTTGCATCTATAACTATGGTTTAATGCTATATATTCAAAATGAGCAATAATCTTTAATGCTGCCACTGCAGCCAAGGAAACAAGCCAAATTGTGCAAACTTATTCTTTTGCTTACTACTTTGCTGTGCACACAAATTATAACTGTTAGCACAGGGGAATGTTGAATTAAAAAAATGTATATTTATTTTTCTAGCCTAGGCTCCATTTTTTGTTTTTATCTTCCATTTGATATATTCTGCTTAGTAAAGAGAAACTATTATAAATTGTTTTTATTCTACCCAGATACAACAAAAGGGGCTTTTCAAAGTTATTAGCATTCTGGTAGGACGCCCTGTTCTGGTGATGCCATCAAAGGGTGCCATTACCAGAGTAGTGGCTTTAAAAAATGCTTTATTATTAAAAAAAAAAGCTTTATTTGTAATGAATACTGTTTACATTTGTTATTGTTAAAGAAAAAAGCTACTTGTTAGTTATATGGATGCCACTGTATCTCACCAGGGTTGCACTGGCAATGTCGGGTTAAGTGTTTAGACACTTAACCCGACATTGCCGCTTTAAATTAACATTATTCCACACAGTGTAGTGCCGACCACCTCTTCATTTGGAATCAGTTGCGTTCAGCATGCTGGGGCCATTGGAGATGTGCAGCGTCGCTTTTCAGGTAAGTATATTTATATTTAAATAATATATACATTCAATTTTTATTTGTAGGTCTCCTCCCTGTCGGAATACTGGTAATCAATGGAACCAATGCTGCAATTGTGAATAACATAGCTGCAAAGACTGCAATCAACACTACTGAACCGTCTGCTGGCCCCAGGCAATCAATAATACTAAATGGCTCAATGTACCTGACAAAAGATCACATTTTGCACCTAAAATTAAAAAAACAAGTCCAAATTACAGCCAAACTCCTCAGCATATACAGGTTATGACGTATATGCCTACTACGGATAATTGTACATCTACTGTTATATAGCACTGCAGGACTGGCAGACAGATTTTTGCTTCCAACAGTCCGTTTTCAGCATGTACCTGCAATCACTTGTGCACTCTCCAGGATATCACACTGCAGGCTACACAGATAAAGTCCTCCATGCAACGCTGAATCTTCAGCCCGACACTCCTCAGTACAAGACAAGATGGCGCACCGGGGCATGAAATGGCGCGAAAACAGGGATTTTTAATTATATTTGGTTTTTCTTTCCTACAAATCTCCCCGTCCAGCCCGGCCAGGAAACCTCTGCTGCTGCCACTTCAGATAAGACCAGAGAGTAGACCGCCTACCCGCTGCCCGATTGTGCCCCTCTGCGACCCTCCGTCCTCCGAGACTCACCGACTCCACAGTGACGGCACCTCAGACCCGGCGAGCACTCTCCCCTGCACAGCGCTCTACGTCGCTTCGGGTCTCCTGCAGCCAGCTGAACTTCAGAAGCACTGTGTCACTCACCGGACCGTGGCCGTCCGCCATCCTGAGGGTCAGCGCATGTGCAGCCCTTATCAAACCTTCAGTACCTGTTGCTTTTAATTGATTGGATGATCAGGCAATAATCCCTATTTAAACCACCTGTGATCATTACCTGGTTGCCTGATCTTGGAGTCTCATTCCCCATGAGCCTCTGAAGGTGTTCCTGTGTTCCTCGTGTATTCAGCTCCTGCTGATTCCTGTTTACTGCTATTGTGGTTTCCAGACCACTTCTACTCTCCTGTGTTCATCGTGCCTGCACTCAGCTGATTCCTATCCGCTGCCTCCGTTACTACTACAGAGTTCCTGATCGTCTCAACTCTCCTGGGTGTCACTCACCGGACTGTGAGTGCTTCTTCTCGGACCTTTAGGAACCGTGGCCGTCCTCCATCCTGAGGGTCTGCGCATGCGCAGCCCTTTCAAATCCTTCAGTACATGTTCCTTTAACTTAATTGGCAGATCAGGCAACACTCCCTATATTAAGCACCTGTGGTCAACACCACGT
Source organism: Mixophyes fleayi (assembly GCF_038048845.1). Lineage (NCBI taxonomy): Eukaryota > Metazoa > Chordata > Amphibia > Anura > Limnodynastidae > Mixophyes > Mixophyes fleayi. The sequence continues at coordinate 679,121 of NW_027445882.1, read as the reverse complement.
TGCCTGATCTTGGAGTCTCATTCCTCATGAGTCTCTGAAGGTGTTCCTGTGTTTCCTCGTGTATTCAGCGCTGCTGATTCCTGTGGTTTCCAAACCACTTCTACCTCTGTGGTTTCCAAACCACTTCTACTCCTGTGGTTCCCATACCACTTCTACCCTCCTGTGTATCATTGTGACTGTTAGCTGATTCCTATCCGCTGCCTCCGTGCACTACAGTCTTCTAACCACTTCAACTCTACCATATATCATTGTGACTGTTAGCTGATTCCTATCCGCTGCCTCCGTGCACTACAGTCTTCAATCTACATCAACTCACCTGTGCATCATCGTGACTGTTCGCTGATTCCTATCCGCTGCCTCCGTGCACTACAGTCTTCAACCTGCAACTCGTCTGTGTTTCATCGTGACTGTTAGCTGATTCCTATCCGCTGCCTCCGTGCACTACAGTCTTCAACCTGCAACTCGTCTGTGTTTCATCCTGACTGTTTGGCTGATTCCTATCCGCTGCCTCTGTGCGCTTCAGTCTTCAGCTCATCTCAACTCTCCCGTGTTTCCTCGAGACTGCTACTACTATTGCTATCCGCTACTCTCCGTGATCATCTGTTCCAGCTCAGCTCTGCTCTCCCGTGTTCCATCGTTACTGCACCTGCTGGTTGCTATTGGCTACCTCCGTGTGTCCGCAAAGTCCTGCTGCTGCTACTCCTCAGCTCTGCTCGTCATTCAACAGCTGATCCGCTCTCCATGCTTTCCTGTGTTCCCGCTGGTCTCTACCCGCCTGTTAGCATCGGATCTGCGCCTCACTACTTACCTCTCAGCTAGACCATCGCTTCTCTTCAGGGTCCTCCAGGAGTCCAGTTCTACATACTACTGCTTCCTGAGTATTTGTTTCCCTGCTGGTCTACCTACCTGTGCGCTGCACCTACTTGACTACCGCTTCACCCATCCAGGGACTTCGCATCCTGCCGGCCTCCTGCCGTTCAGGTATCTCTGCACTCCTGTCTGACAGCCTGCTTCTGAACCACGGTATGCATACTTCTCATTGACTGTGCTGGTGTATTGCATATCTTGCTGGACTGTGTTGGTTCTCCTCTGGAGTTTGCTATCCGCTGAGTCTACTGCCATCATTGACTGTGTTATCTTGTGCTGGATTACCTCAAGTGACTTTCTGTTATTGCAGTGCTGTTCAGTCATTTATATATTGTGCATATTATTGTGGATCAAGTTTAAGGTGCCCATGTATCTCCTGTATTGCAGTCTCTCCCCGTGCTCCTCCTCACATATATATTCAGTGGTACAACTTGCTAGAGGCAGACCACTGATCCCTGTTTCCTGTGTCACCTGTTCCAGTATCCTCTCACATAGCAGTGGTACAACTTGCTATTGCAGACCACTGACTCCCCGGATACCTCCACTTGGATTCCATTCCTTCACTCAGACAGCGGTACAACTTGCTATCCGCAGACCGCTGACTCTCATCACCTCCTCGTTTCTGTTGGACATTCCTCCTCACTATAGCAGTGGTACAACTTGCTACCGCAGACCACTGACTACCTTCACGTGTCCTTTGTCCATACAGTTCCTCGTGTATTATTACCTCCACATTACCAGTGCTGCTAGTCATAGACTTTCCTGAGCATCTCATCATCTGCTATTTCCTGTTCCGTGATCACCCTGCTACCAGAGTACCATATTACCACCTATACTGCTCTGGTAAGCCTATCACCTGGTGATCCCTGGGTAAAGACTCCTAGTGCCCGTGACAGTAAGATCAGGCCATGACAGACCCAGATACGGAACCTACAGCCAAGGAGATGCTGCAGCATCTGGTCAGCCGTGTGGAGCAACAGGATGCTCGCCAACTTCAATGTTACCAATCGTTAACCTCCCAAGGAACATCTGGACAGACTATTACAGCTAATATTGAAGCTCCTGTGCTTTCCTCCATTTCCCCAGTGCCATCCCAGGTGTCTACAGCTCCCACGCTTCACCTGCCTACTCCGTCAAAATACGATGGAGACCCCAAAACTTGTAGGGGTTTTCTTAACCAATGCTCAGTTCATTTTGAGCTCCAACCTCAAAATTTTTCTACCCATCGTTCCAGAGTGGCCTATCTTATCTCATTGTTTTCTGGACAAGCTCTGGCTTGGGCTTCCCCTCTGTGGGAGAGAAACGATCCTATACTACAAGATAGCGCCAAATTCATTTCTACATTCCGAAGTGTGTTCGATGAACCAGGTCGTGTGACCTCCGCTGCTTCCAGCATTCTTCGTTTAAGACAAGGTTCTCATACAGTAGGCCAGTACGTCATTCAATTTAGGATCTTAGCCTCTGAACTTCAGTGGAACACTGAAGCATTAATTGCCGCCTTCTGGCAGGGGCTCTCCGACAAAATTAAAGATGCACTGACTACCCAAGAGCTTCCTTCGTCACTAGAAGATTTGATCTCTCTTTGCCATCATGTAGACATGAGATTTCGTGAAAGAGAATCTGAGAAAACAACTTCTGTTAAAGCACCTCTTCGTTCAACCCCTCAATTTCGTCCAACTTCACCTTCTGTGATTCCCATGGAGATTAGACGTTCCAAGTTATCTTTAGAAGAGAGGAAACGAAGAGTCAAGAATAGACTCTGTATCTATTGTGCTGATTCCACACATATGCTCAGCTCTTGTCCTAAGAGATCGGGAAATGCCAGGCCCTAACTAGTTCTGGAGAGGTGAAGTTAGGGTTCCTGGAGTCCTCTCCGTCTTCTATGAAATTAAAAGTCTACGCTTTTGATGTTACTATTTCCTTTGCTACCAAATCCTTTGAGTCACAGGCATTAATTGATTCTGGAGCAGCAGGAAATTTCATTTCTAAATCCCTAGTGAATCAATGGTCCCTACCAGTGATTACTTTAAAAACACCGATTACTGTGACTGCTATAGATGGATCACGTCTCATCAATGGTCTCATCACTCAGAGTACGTCTCCAGTAACACTTCAGATTGGTGTGCTGCACCATGAAGAAATCTCGTTTTTAATTCTTCCAGTTACGACAAGTCCGATTGTCTTAGGCCTTCCATGGCTTCAGTGTCACTCTCCCCAGATTGACTGGCGCACTCCTCAAGTTACGTCTTGGGGAGCTGAATGTCATCATCGTTGCCTTTCCCAAGTCATTCCTCTTAAAGTACAGCAATCTTCCATCTCATCTTCCTCACCGGGACTCCCTCCTCAGTATGCTTCATTTGCCGATGTGTTTGATAAAGCTCAGTCTGAACGTCTTCCTCCTTATCGTTCTTGGGATTGTCCGATCGACCTTCTACCTGGCAAGACTCCTCCCAGGGGTCGGGTCTATTCACTTTCGTTACCTGAAACTCAAGCCACATCTGAGTATATACAGGAGAATCTCCAGCGAGGGTTTATTCGACCTTCCACCTCTCCCGCTGGAGCCGGATTCTTCTTCGTTAAAAAGAAGGATGGATCACTACGCCCCTGCATAGATTTTCGTGGACTCAACGCCATTACTATTAAGAATCGGTATCCCATTCCACTGATCACTGAGTTATTTGATCGCATCAAGGGAGCCCGGATCTTTACCAAATTGGATCTTCGTGGTGCCTACAATTTAATTAGAATCCGTTCCGGTGACAAATGGAAGACAGCGTTCAACACCAGAGATGGGCATTACGAATATCTAGTAATGCCTTTCGGGTTGTGCAATGCCCCCGCTGTTTTCCAAGGCTTCATCAATGAGATCTTTCGGGACTTATTATATGTATGTGTCGTTGTCTACCTGGACGACATATTGATCTTTTCACAGGACCTGCCTTCTCATCACCAACATGTGGCAGAAGTCCTCTCCAGACTCCGGAAAAATTCATTGTTCTGTAAATTAGAAAAATGTTCATTCGAGTTACCCCAGATTCCATTCTTGGGGTATATAGTTTCCGGAGTTGGTCTGAAGATGGATCCAGACAAGGTGAATGCTGTATTACATTGGCCACAGCCAACTACTCTTCGTGCTATCCAGCGTTTTTTAGGTTTTGCCAATTACTATAGACGCTTCATTCAAGACTTTTCATCCATTGCATCCCCTATTGTGGCCCTGACTCGTAAAGGGGCTAATACTAAGCAATGGTCATCTGAGGCTCTCCAAGCCTTTCAAATTCTCAAAGAGTCCTTCTCCTCTGCTCCCATTCTTCGACAGCCTGATGTGACACTTCCCTTCTTCCTAGAAGTAGATGCCTCTAATGTGGGCTTAGGAGCCATTCTCTCCCAACGCTCGGAGCAACAAAAATTCCATCCTTGTGCCTTCTACTCTCGGGGTCTCCTGCCTGCAGAGAGAAATTATACTATCGGGGACAAGGAGTTGCTGGCTATCAAAGCTGCATTAGAGGAGTGGAGATACTTATTGGAAGGAGCTCGCCATCCGGTGACGATTTTCACGGATCATAAGAACCTGTCATATCTACAATCTGCTCAATGCTTGAATCCTCGTCAAGCAAGATGGTCTCTTTTCTTTTCCCGTTTTGAATTAATTATAACCTTCAAACCAGCTGCTAAGAACAAAAAAGCTGACGCGCTATCTCGAGCTTTTGTGACGTCCTCTGACGTTGAAGAGGTTCCCAACCATGCTATTCTAGACCCCAAATGTATCTCGCTGGCTGCTTCATCCACCAATACGCTACCAGTTGGGAAGACCCTCGTGCCTCCTACTCTGAGGAGGAAAATCCTTTCGTGGTTCCATGCCTCTCGTTTTTCTGGACACGCCAGTGAACGCAAGACCTTTGAGATTCTCTCTCGAAGTTACTGGTGGCCTTCGATGAGGAGAGACGTCAAAGAGTTTATTGCGTCCTGTGATTTATGTTCTCAGTTCAAATCCTCCCGCAGAACTCCAGCAGGGTTGCTGCGACCACTACCCATTCCGTCCAAGCCTTGGACTCATATTAGTATGGATTTCGTTACTGATTTGCCACCTAGTAAGAATTATAATACTATTTGGGTAGTGGTAGACAGATTTTCGAAGATGGCTCATTTTGTCCCTTTGTCTGGTTTGCCTTCCTCGGCTACTCTGGCTGAACATTTCATTAAAGAAATCTTTCGTATCCATGGATGTCCGTCTGAGATTGTGTCAGATAGAGGAGTACAATTCGTTTCCAGATTCTGGCGGGCCCTTTGTAAAACCTTGGGCATACGATTAGCACTCTCATCTTCTTACCATCCGCAATCTAACGGACAAACTGAACGGGTCAATCAAGATCTCGAGACCTTTATTAGGATGTTCTCGTCAGCCAATCAAGACAACTGGGTAGAATTGCTTCCTTGGGCTGAATTCGCCCATAACAACATGTACCATGAGTCATCATCCAAAACTCCATTCTTTGTGGTCTACGGTCACCATCCGTCTTTTCCGGAATTTCCTGCCCTCCCTCCCACCCAAGTTCCTGCTGTGGAGACTGCTTGTCAGACCTTCAAAAATATCTGGTCTCAGGTCAAAACCTGTTTAAAGAAGACATCTAACAAATACAAGTCTTTCGCAGATAAGAAGAGGCGGGCTATTCCACCACTAAAAATTGGAGATCGTGTCTGGTTATCTACCAAAAATATTCGTTTGAAGGTCCCATCTATGAAATTCGCTCCTCGTTTTATTGGTCCATATAGGATCATTCAAGTAATCAATCCAGTGTGTGTTAAACTTCTACTCCCTAAGAATCTTCGGATTTCCAATGCCTTCCATGTGTCCTTGCTCAAACCTCTCATCATCAACCGTTTCTCGACTCCTCCTTCAGCACCTCAGCCAGTTCAAGTTCATCAGGAGGAGGATTTCGAGATTACTGAGGTATTGGATGCAAAAATTTTGCGAGGAGTTCTCCATTTCCTCGTTCATTGGAAGGGCTTTGGTCCTGAAGAGCGTTCATGGATCAAAGCTGAAGATCTTAACGCTCCAGCTCTCCTGAAGAAGTTTTATTCCAAAAATCCGGACAAGCCCGGTTCCAGGCGTTCTGTGCCCACCTTTAAAAGGGGGGGTACTGTCACTCACCGGACTGTGAGTGCTTCTTCTCGGACCTTTAGGAACCGTGGCCGTCCTCCATCCTGAGGGTCTGCGCATGCGCAGCCCTTTCAAATCCTTCAGTACATGTTCCTTTAACTTAATTGGCAGATCAGGCAACACTCCCTATATTAAGCACCTGTGGTCAACACCACGTTGCCTGATCTTGGAGTCTCATTCCTCATGAGTCTCTGAAGGTGTTCCTGTGTTTCCTCGTGTATTCAGCGCTGCTGATTCCTGTGGTTTCCAAACCACTTCTACCTCTGTGGTTTCCAAACCACTTCTACTCCTGTGGTTCCCATACCACTTCTACCCTCCTGTGTATCATCGTGACTGTTAGCTGATTCCTATCCGCTGCCTCCGTGCACTACAGTCTTCTAACCACTTCAACTCTACCATATATCATTGTGACTGTTAGCTGATTCCTATCCGCTGCCTCCGTGCACTACAGTCTTCAATCTACATCAACTCACCTGTGCATCATCGTGACTGTTAGCTGATTCCTATCCGCTGCCTCCGTGCACTACAGTCTTCAACCTGCAACTCGTCTGTGTTTCATCGTGACTGTTAGCTGATTCCTATCCGCTGCCTCCGTGCACTACAGTCTTCAACCTGCAACTCGTCTGTGTTTCATCCAGACTGTTTGGCTGATTCCTATCCGCTGCCTCTGTGCGCTTCAGTCTTCAGCTCATCTCAACTCTCCCGTGTTTCCTCGAGACTGCTACTACTATTGCTATCCGCTACTCTCCGTGATCATCTGTTCCAGCTCAGCTCTGCTCTCCCGTGTTCCATCGTTACTGCACCTGCTGGTTGCTATTGGCTACCTCCGTGTGTCCGCAGAGTCCTGCTGCTGCTACTCCTCAGCTCTGCTCGTCATTCAACAGCTGATCCGCTCTCCATGCTTTCCTGTGTTCCCGCTGGTCTCTACCCGCCTGTTAGCATCGGATCTGCGCCTCACTACTTACCTCTCAGCTAGACCATCGCTTCTCTTCAGGGTCCTCCAGGAGTCCAGTTCTACATACTACTGCTTCCTGAGTATTTGTTTCCCTGCTGGTCTACCTACCTGTGCGCTGCACCTACTTGACTACCGCTTCACCCATCCAGGGACTTCGCATCCTGCCGGCCTCCTGCCGTTCAGGTATCTCTGCACTCCTGTCTGACAGCCTGCTTCTGAACCACGGTATGCATACTTCTCATTGACTGTGCTGGTGTATTGCATATCTTGCTGGACTGTGTTGGTTCTCCTCTGGAGTTTGCTATCCGCTGAGTCTACTGCCATCATTGACTGTGTTATCTTGTGCTGGATTACCTCAAGTGACTTTCTGTTATTGCAGTGCTGTTCAGTCATTTATATATTGTGCATATTATTGTGGATCAAGTTTAAGGTGCCCGTGTATCTCCTGTATTGCAGTCTCTCCCCGTGCTCCTCCTCACATATATATTCAGTGGTACAACTTGCTAGAGGCAGACCACTGATCCCTGTTTCCTGTGTCACCTGTTCCAGTATCCTCTCACATAGCAGTGGTACAACTTGCTATTGCAGACCACTGACTCCCCGGATACCTCCACTTGGATTCCATTCCTTCACTCAGACAGCGGTACAACTTGCTATCCGCAGACCGCTGACTCTCATCACCTCCTCGTTTCTGTTGGACATTCCTCCTCACTATAGCAGTGGTACAACTTGCTACCGCAGACCACTGACTACCTTCACGTGTCCTTTGTCCATACAGTTCCTCGTGTATTATTACCTCCACATTACCAGTGCTGCTAGTCATAGACTTTCCTGAGCATCTCATCATCTGCTATTTCCTGTTCCGTGATCACCCTGCTACCAGAGTACCATATTACCACCTATACTGCTCTGGTAAGCCTATCACCTGGTGATCCCTTTGTAAAGACTCCTAGTGCCCGTGACACTGGGTTTATCGTGTCAGCTCTCCGCTGCCTCCGTAACTACTACAGAGTTCCTGGTCGTCTCAACGCTCCTGTGTTTATCGTGTCAGCTCTCCGCTGCCTCCGTTACTACTACAGGGTTCCAGACTGCCTCTACGCTCCCGTGTTCAGCGTGCCTTCTCTCCGCTGCCTCCACCACTACTACGGGATACCAGACAGCCTCAACTCTCCCGTGTTCTTCATGTTTCCAGTTCCACTTACTACTGCTTCCTGAGTATTGCTTCACTGATTCTGGATTACCTGCCGTGTGCTGCACCAACCTGATTACCGCTTCCACCCTCCAGTGGTCTCTCCTCCTGCCGGCCTTCAGCCGTTCAGGTATCCCTGCACGTCTCTCTGACAGCCTGCTCTCCTGAACCGCGGTATGCATACTTTCCATTGACTTTGCTTTTGTATTGCATATCCATCTGGACTGAGTTGTGTTCTCCTCCGGAGCCTCCTATCCACTGAAGCTATTGTTACCATTGACTTTGTTTCCTATTGCCTGGATAGCTATTGTGACTTTCTATACTTCAAGCAGTGTTTGTCAGTTATCGTTGTATTGTGAATATCATCGTGGGATCAAGTTCTGTGTGCCCCATGTATACTCTGCTTTACATTCATCTCCTCGTGCCCCTCCTCACATATATATAGCAGTGGTACAACTTGCTGACGCAGACCACTGACTCCTGTTCCCTGTCACACCAGTTTCAAGTATCCTCTCACATAAGCAGTGGTACAACTTGCTATACGCAGACCACTGACTTCCCCGTTACCTACTTTCACCTGGATTCCATTCCTTCACTATAGACAGTGGTACAACTTGCTATACACAGACCACTGACTCTCACTACCTCCTCGCTACTCCTGGACATTCCTCCTCACTATAGCAGTGGTACAACTTGCTATACGCAGACCACTGACTTTCCTCACGTTTCCTTGTCCATCTGGTTCCTCGTGTACATTCATCTACTCATTACCAGTTGCTGCTAGTCATAGACTTTCCTCGAGCATTCTCTCACCATCTGCTGTTTCTCCTGTTCTGTTGTCACCCTACTACCATAGAACCATAGTACCAACTATATTACTCTGGTAAGTCCATCATCTGGTGATATCCTGGGCAAAGACTCCTAGTGCCCGTGACACACTGCGGGTGAGTATTTTATATATTTTAGGGCCACTTACAGGAGTTTTCAGGATGTACAAGCTGGAGAGCATGTAGCGATGCGTGCTACTCCCTGCTTGTTCCGGCCACGCCCCATTTTTTACACCTAAAATTAATAATTTCTTTCCCCATGCTGGAAATTACAGCAATAACCCATCAGGAAGGCATTTCGATCCTCATATATATATGTCTACCCGTTGCAGTGGTTACTCATCCATTGGATATATCAGATGTTAGAAGAAGTGGTCTTTAAGTTGAATGCAAAATATTTAATTCGCCGTGGAGGGGGAGGGCAGCACGTGGTGGGAGGGGGGAGACGATCAAAGTCATTGGTGGTCAGTGGTCAGCAACAGGCAGAGCTGGATTAAGGCTTTAGGGGGCCCGGGGCACTTTAGACAGGAGGGCCCTTAGATCTAAATTTAAGGCAGTGGTTCCCAAACTTTTGCAGTTTGCGGCACCCTTAGAGTCATCCACACACTCTGTGCCCCTGCATCGCCTCCACACACTCTGTGCCCCTCTGCATCCACACACTGTGTGCCCCTGCATCATCATACACACACTCTGTGCCCCTGCATCATCTCCACACACTCTGTGCCCCTGCATTGCCTCCACACACTCTGTGCCCCTGCATCATCATACATACACTCTGTGCTCCTGCATAATCTCCACACACACTCTGTGCCCCTGCATCGCCTCCACCCACTCTGTGCCCCTGCATCGCCTCCACACACTCTGTGCCCCTGCATCGCCTCCACACACTCTGTGCCCCTCTGCATCCACACACTGTGTGCCCCTGCATCATCATACACACACTCTGTGCCCCTGCATCATCTCCACACACTCTGTGCCCCTGCATTGCATCCACACACTCTGTGCCCCTGCATCATCATACATACACTCTGTGCTCCTGCATAATCTCCACACACACTCTGTGCCCCTGCATCGCCTCCACCCACTCTGTGCCCCTGCATCGCCTCCACACACTCTGTGGCCCTGCATCGCCTCCACACACTCTGTGGCCCTGCATCGCCTCCACACACTCTGTGCCCCTGCATCATCATACACACACTGTGTGCCCCTGCATCATCATACACACACTCTGTGCCCCTGCATCATCATACACACACTCTGTGCCCCTGCATCATCATACACACACTCTGTGCCCCTGCATCATCATACACACACTCTGTGCCCCTGCATCATCATACACACACTCTGTGCCCCTGCATTGCCTCTACACACTCTGTGCCTCTGCATTATCATACACACACTGTGCCCCTGCATCATCTACACACACTCTGTGCCCCTGCATCATCTCCACACACTCTGTGTCCCTGCATCACCTCCACACACTCTGTGCCTCTGCATCATCATACACACACACTGTGCCCCTGCATCGCCTCCACACACTCTATGCCCCTGCATCGCCTCCACACACTCTGTTCCCCTGCATCATCTCCACACACTCTGTGCCCCTCTGCATCCACACACTCTGTGCCCCTCTGCATCCACACACTCTGTGCCCCCCTGCATCCACACACTCTGTGCCCCCCTGCATCCACACACTCTGTGCCCCCCTGCATCCACACACTCTGTGCCCCTCTGCATCCACACACTCTGTGCCCTCTGCATCCACACACTCTGTGCCCTCCTTCATTCTTTTTCCCCTCCATTGTTGTTTCCTATCACCATTCCCGTTTCCTATCACCATTCCCTTCCGTTTCTTTACTTACCATACTTGACCTTCTTTCTTCTATTTCTTCTGTCTTTTCTTCTTTCTTCTTACCAATTCGGCGGTGCCTGGGACCCAGCATCCTCTCTCCTTGCCGCTGCTCACTGAATGTCAGGCGTGATATATATATTAATATTAGTACAGGAACTTTTAAATTGTACAAGCACCTCTGTATAAAACGCATGTAAAATAACGCCATTGGGTATAAGGCCATAGGCATTGACGCATCCTGCATTACATCACCTACAGCCCACAGTATGACACTTACAGCTCTCCCAGAGGGCTCGCCTAGGTTGTCTGCATAAGACAAATCATTGCTTCCACAAACTAAAATACTGTACATTAAAACAATCATCAAAGGCCCACATTAAAATGGGTATTTACACCCCACATTAAAATTAGCATTGAAACCGCACATTAAAAATAGCATTGATAACGTACACTAAAACTAGCAATAATACCGCAAGCTAAAACTAGCATTGATACTGCACGCTAAAACTAGCATTGATACCGCACGCTAAAACTAGCATTGATACCGCACTTTAAAACTAACATAAAAAATAAACATTGATAACATAACACCAATTTTGAGACATATATATATATATATATATATATATATATATATAATCTGGCATTGGCGCTACCAGTTTAATAGTAATGTTCAATGTATATTTATTGAAACATAACCGATAAAACAAATAATCATATGTATATACATATTGAAGAAGACCCTTCATAGCATGATTATTACTTTATTGCTTGATTAAATATGTCAAATATAGCCTGAAATAAATAAATATATATATATATATATATATATATATATATATATATATATATATATATATACACACACACACATATACGTATACACACACACTCTTACTGCTGTAGGTGGCTACATATTTAATCAAGCAGTCAAGTAATAATCAAGCTATGAAGGGTCTTATTAAATATGTATATGCATATGATTATTTATTTGATCAGTTTTGGTTCTATAATATAAATATGTATATACATAAAATAAATAATCATATGTATATACATATTTAAGAAGACCCTTCATAGTGAATGGCTTGTTTATTTATACATGATTTTCTTTTTGTTCTATGGGGACTCACCTTCTCTCCTTCATGTGAAGGGGTTGCTGCTGCACATGCGCAGCAGCTCCATTTCGGCAATTTTAGATGGTCCAGCAGCCGCGGTGCTGCTGACAGAGAGTGGATGCATGCATCAGTGGGGATCCCGCCGGCCGCCGCATCTGACAGTCTGCTGTCAGTTGTTTTGTCTGACGCATCTGACAGCTGTCCCCACTGATGTATGCATACACTCTCTGTCAGCAGCACCGTGGCTGCTATCAGCAGGTTAGGTAATGCGGGCGGCGGGGGCCCTTGGAGAGAGGGAGGCCCGGGGCATGTGCCCCCTGTGCCCCCTCTTAATCCGGCCATGGCAACAGGCAGCAAATCGCTAGGCTGCCTGTTGCTGTATGGGCACCAACAATACTGTGTAGCAGACAAGAAGTATTCACTTCCTGTCTGGTGATCTGAGAAGAGGAGCGACGCTGCCAAGCATACCTACAGGTAAGTAACGGGACTGCCTGGAAGGAAGGAGAGGGGGATCTGCCATACAAATCTATAGGGAGTGAGAGGGGGGGGGGGGGAAATCTGCCCTACAAATCTATAGGGAGGGGGGGGGAATCTGTCATACAAATCTATAGGGAGGGAGGGAGAGGGGGGGAAGCTGCCATACAAATCTATAGGGAGGGAGAGGGGGGGGGGGAATCTGCCGTACAAATCTATAGGAAGTGAAATGGGGTGTGTTTATTGACTATCCTGCTCACCTGTGACCCTTGACCTCGGCTACCATCTGACTATCCGATGCTTTCTATCCAGCTTCCTGGCCTGCCGCTTCGAGCCTGCATTACCAACCCACACTACACCTGGAGTTAAGTCCTGGGGGCATCTGAGTACCTGTGAGCACGTTAAGCTCTAAGGGAAAGGCGGCTGCTGTAGGTGAAGACATCCGCCCCCTAGTTCTCCTGGTTGGTGATCAGACCAGCAGCCTAACAATTTCACTTTTAAACTTTTGCTGCTTTTAGCCAAATCAATTTCGTTTGTATATAAATATAATTTATATTTTATTCAAATAATTGGGTTTCACGTCAAAAATAAAATAAAAAAAAAAAAAAAAAAAAAATATATATATATATATATATATATATATATAGATAGAGAGAGAGAGAAAGAGATAGATGCACATGCACACATATATTGTTTGTGCACCAGTCTTAGAATATTCAAGGTACCTGAAAGGATACAAAATTGAATAAATTAAAATACATTTCGAAAATAGCAGTTAGTGTTTTCAAATCATACTAGTGCAACAATAGCAATTTATTTCTATACCTCTCAGAATGACCAGCTAGGTTTCCAGCAGCAACCCACTGGAACCACTGGACTTTGGACAAGGTAGGTGCTTATAAAATAGATTTTCAATTTCATGCTGGATTACCTATATTTCTATATTTTCAGCCAGTGATCTGATGTTCACAAGTGGAGGTCTAAGGGTCCCCGAATGTGAATATTATCCTCTTTACAACTTTCAAGTGTTCAGAAGGGGCTTACCAAATCAATACTATTGACTCCAAGACTTTCACTGCTATTTGCAGAACTCTACTTACTTTACCTGCAGTGCCCCACTGGACTTGGATTGGTGGTTTCTACAGTGAGCAACTTCTTAATACATCTCTTTGATGAAAGTTCACCGATTATTATGTCTTATCTTCAATTTTAAGTCCATCTCACTGCGAGATATTTGTGCAACTCCACTGCCATCTAGTGTTGGTTTGCTGATATTACATAAGGGATTAATCCTCGTGTTCACATTTTGACTTCTGTGATCATTTGTCATGCTCATCACGGATAATAGCGCTTGTCCATCTTTCTTCTGTTCAGGTAGATATTTCTGACTTTGACTCTGCTTTGAAGATTGATCTAAGCCTAAATCACTCTTAATGATGATCCCTTAAGAAGCCCCTATGGGGACTACAACCACTTCCTCTGATACTAGAGAATTTCACTTACACTGCCTAGCTAATTCTCACTTATGGGGAGATTCAATTAAATGCGTCTCTGGAACAGTCCACCTAGACCCATTGCATCAATGTTCAGGCTGAAATCTCTGCTCATTTTTCCTCAGTATGAAGAAAATTATTCCTTACCATTGTAGCTGACAATGTGCACTGCAGGGCATCAAGGTGATGTCTAAAAACAAATGGCAGCCAACTGAATCTTCCCCTTAGAATGGCAACATCTAATAAGTAAGATGCATCTCAGGATATTTCTAAATTACTTACAAAGGGGGGGGGGGGGGGGGGTTGACCATCCACCTATTGACTACTCCCAACTAGATCAGACTCAGAAACAGAGGATGACTCTTCAGAGCACCCCTTTAAAAGTCAATATCACTTGCATCTTTACAAAATGAATTAAATAAATCATACCTTCCAGTCTGATCTCCAAAAGGCTGTTGCAAAACTGTGCTCTAAGATATCTGAAGTTGGTAATAGGACTAACATCCTAGAAAACAAAATTGACAAAATGGGCGAATTCCAACAAGAAGTAGGAAAATCTCTGGAAATACTCCACTCTGATTTTCAATATCTTAAAGAAAGACTTGGACAACAGGGTACACAGAAATAATATTCAAAATTTCTCTGAAGAAATTGATTCTAAACAACTTGAGCCATTTCTATACTGGTTGTATTTCAGCAACATGTTTGCAACATTACCACAGAACAACTTCATATTGATAGAGCTCATAGGACCATGCTTCCATAATCCCAGAACTCTGCCCAACCTCAAGATATTGTATAATGACAAGACAAAGAGATAAATGTATTTTCAAAGGCCCTCAACTTGCTATATTTCAGAATCTGCCTCCTACAACTCTAAGACAAAGATATGAACTAAAGGAGCTCACTAAGGTTCTATGGGGCAGATTCAATTGACCGCGTTACTTTTGAGAGTAATGCGGCCCGTGCACTATTATTACAGTAATAGTGTGCATTATTACCGTTAGTATAGTATTTTCTAAACTGATTTTTGCTCATGGCTCAGGGAGCTGCGAGCAGAAATCCAGATTAATATTACCGTATTAACAGTAATAGTGCACAGGCATCATTACTCTCAAGAGTAGCACGTTCAATTGAATTTGCTCCTAAGAGATAAAGAGATTAATAGTGTTCCATGAGAGCAGACAATTATTATAATATGACGCTGGAGGAAGTAATGGCACTTTTTACCAAAATTATTATTTCACTACTATCATCGATTCAACCATCTGCTCCTTCAACTGCCCAACAAGCTATACCCATTGATCCTCTTTCCCAGCGGGCCACAAGGATGATCTGGGGCCTGATTCATTAAGGATCTTAACTTAAGAAACTTCTTATTTCAGTCTCCTGGACAAAACCATGTTACAATGCAAGGGGTGCAAATTAGTTTTCTGTTTTGCACATAAGTTAAATACCGACTGTTTTTTCATGTAGCACACAAATACTTGATAGCTTTTTTGTACACTGAAATTTAAAGTTGATATTTGTGCGCTGGCCAGGTGCTGGCGATAATTATTGAGGAGGTTAACCCCCAGTACTAACAAGGAAGGCACAATAGCAGCATCTCTGGTGAATAGAGGTACTGCCACAGTATATATATATATATATATATATATATATATATATATATATATATATATATATATATATGTTAGGAACTCCAGCAGCCAATACCACAAAACCCGAAGTCTGCTCCAAAAGTCTGGTGTTCACTGTTGCCCGTAGTGGTGGTTACAGACTTGGCTGCAGACAAATGGAGGGCCGTGAGATGGGTACCGGCTGCGGAGAACCCAGGAATGAGGCGTAATGGCAGACAACGAATCCAGAAAACTAGCCGAGGTCAGGGGTCACTTGCAAAAAAGGATAGTCAGAAACACGCCAAAGGGTCAGGGTCACGAGCAGGTCAGCAGAATCCGGAGTACAGGCCAAAAGATAAGTGACACAGGCAAGAAGGCGAAATCCAGTAAGCATGCAATGGTCACAACAGAAGAAACAGAGAGGAGGTCAGCACAAGTGCACTACACAGACGCTATAACCGGCAGGGAGGCTATGCCTTAAGTACTTCATGTGGCCAATCAGAGCCCAGCTCTGACACAATCACCACCCATCAGCTACTCTTTAATAATTACTATTAGCCCGCAGGCTAGCCAGGGGGGTTTTGCGCATGCGCCCGGCTTCTTCTCATTGCCGGGACGCAGCTGAGCTGAAGCGGGTTCTGCCCCTAAGTGACATCCCGGTCGTCAAGGTGACGGCCGTGACGCAGGAAAAAACAGGAAGTGAGTCGTGGCGGCTGTAAGTACCGCGGTGGCTCGTGACAGTACTCCCCCTTGAGGAGGGGTTAGGAAACCCCGACACCCTGGCTTACTGGGAAATTGCCTGAAGAATTCTTTAATGAGTCTGTCCGCATGAAGGCGGTTTCTTGGAATCCAGACATGTTCATCCAAACCACGGCCCTTCTATTGGACTAGAAAGTGAATTTGCCCCTGGACTTTCTTGGAATCCTTCCAAATTCACTGAATGAGGCCTCTGAGGGTGGACCCGTCTGAATTTACTAGAAAACATTACAGGTTTGAGTAAGGAGCTGTGGAATGTATTTGGAATTTTCAAGGAGCATGGGAGCTTAAACCTAAATGCCACTGGATTTACTTGTTTGATAATGGAAAAAGGACCAATAAACCTAGGACCCAGTTTTTTACATGGTTGCCTGAGCCTGATATTCCGGGTAGAGAGCCACACCTTCTGCCCAACTTTGAAAGCACAGCTCGTACGGTGTTGGTCCGCAAAATTTTTTGATCGAAATGAGGCTTGTTCTAAGCAGCATGGACTTTTTCCAGATGCTTTTCAGTGCAGTAGCTGTGGAATGTATATCAGGAAGCCCAGAAGAATTAAGAACAGCCAAGGAGTTAGATCTGGGATGAAAACCGAGATTACAATAAAATGGTGAAATACAAGTGGAGAAATGGCAGGAATTGTTGTATGCAAATTCCGCCCAGGGTAATAATGCTGACCACTTGTTGTGAAACTTAGAAGTATATAGACGTAAAAATTGTTCCAGGGATTGATTGACCCTCTCAGTTTGTCCATTGGATTGCGGATGATATGCTGAAGAGAGGCTGATATTTGTTCCAAGGAGAGAATAAAAGGATCTCCAGAATTGAGCAACAAACTGAGAACCATGGTCAGAAACAATAAGCCATGGAGTCGGAAAATATGTTGAACAAAAAGTGAAGCCAAGGTCTGTGCACTAGGGAGTCTGGTTAGAGGTATGAAATGAGCCATTTTACTGAAGCGGTCAACCACTACCCAAATAGTATTGTAGCCCGCTGAGACAGGAAGCTCCACAACAAAATCCATTGACAAGTGTGTCCACGGTCTAGAAGGGACAGACAAGGGCATAAGCTGACAGTAAGGACGATTTCTAAGAGTCTTGTTCCTGGCACAGATTTCACAGGACATAACATAATCTTGGACATCAGAAGACATAGTCGGCCACCAAACGGAACGTGAAAGGTTCTCAGTAGTTTTCAAGATACCTGGGTGTCCAGCAGTTTTATGATCATGAACCTCAGTAAGGACGGCCTTTCGGAGGTGAACCGGAACGAATAAACGGTTCGCAGGTGTTCCAGTAGGGGCCAATTTTTGGAGTCTTTGAAGAATTGAAGTCAAATCCTGTGCTAAACCGGCATGAAAGATTGTAGATGGTAGAATCGGTAGTGGTTTCGGAGCTGGTGCATGATGAGAGGAAAAGCTTCTGGACAAGGCATCATCCTTAGTGTTCTTAGAACCTGGTCTGTAACTGTTAGTAAAATGGAAGCGAGTAAAAAACAGAGACCAACGGGCTTGCCTTGGGTTCAGTTGTTTTGCTGATTCGATATATTGAAGGTTCTTGTGGTCAGTAATGACCGAGATATCATGGACCACCTCTTCTAGCTAATGACGCCATTCTTCAAAAGCCCATTTGATGGCCAAGAGTTCTCGATTACCAACATCATAGTTGGCCTCTGCAGAAGAGAATTTCAGAGAGAAGAATCCGCAAGGAAACAATCGCTGGTTAACAAGAGCCTTTTGAGAGAGTACAGCACCTGCACCTACATCAGAGGCATCGACTTCAAGAACAAAAGGCAAGTCAGGATTAGGATGCCTTAAAACAGGAGTAGAGATGAATGCCTGTTTCAAGGCCTCAAAGGAACTGATAGCTTCCGGAGACCAGTTGCCTGGATCTGCCCCTTTTCTAGTGAGGGCAACAATGGGGGCTACCAAATCGGAGAAACTTCGAATAAATCTTCGATAATAATTAACGAAGCCCAGGAACCTTTGCACGGCCTTTAGATTAACAGGTTGCACCCACTCAAGGATAGCTTGTACTTTCTTGGGGTCCATGGAAAAGCCAGACGAAGATATGATATAGCCAAGGAATGATACACTTTGGACTTCAAACTCGCATTTCTCCAGCTTGGCGAACAAGTGATGATCCCATAATTTACGGAGTACTTGTTGAACGTGGAGTCGATGTTGTGACACGGACTGCGAGTATATCAGAATGTTATCCAAGTATACCACTATAAACTGATCAAGGAACTCCCGAAGAACATCATTAATAAGATCCTGGAAGACTGCTGGTGCGTTACAGAGACCAAACGGCATAACTAGATACTCATAGTGGCCAGACTGGGTATTGAAAGCCGTTTTCCACTTATCTTCTTCCCGGATGCGGATGAGATTGTATGCCCCGCGGAGGTCATTCTTGGTAAAGATGGTAGCACCTTTGAGTTGGTCAAACAGGACCGAGATGAGAGGAAGAGGGTGCGTATTTTTGACAGTGATCTTGTTAAGGCCTCTAAAGTCTATGCAGGAACGGAGACCACCATCCTTTTTGGAAACAAAGAAGCAACCAACTCCCACTGGGGATTTCGAAGGCCTAATGAAGCCTTTCTGAAGGTTTTCTTTGACATAATCACGCATGGCTTGGCTCTCCGGACTGGAGAGAGAATATAGCCTCCCTTTAGGTAATTTAGCGCCCGGAATTAATTCGATGGCACAATCGTATTCCCTATGAGGAGGTAAGGTGTCGGCTTCCTTTTCAGAGAAGATGTCCCAGAATTCTTGGTATTGCGGAGGTAGTAGCAGTGAAACAGGTTGTAAGATCCGAAGTGGCAACTTTAAACAAGTTTGTGAACAAGGAGACCTCCACTGGGTAATCTCCCCTTGTGTCCAATCAATTACCAGATTATGTAGTTGCAGCCAGGGATGTCCTAAGATCACTGGTACAGATGGACAGTTAATCACGTAGAAGGTCAGAAATTCTGAATGGAGGGTTCCCACCATTAGATGTAATGGTGCCTACAGGACCTTGCCACCCGGAAGAGATTCTCCATCTAGACCACATACCGTGATAACTGGATTGATACTGCGGAGAGGAATTCCAGCGGGCTTAGCGAAATCCATATCAAGAAAGTTCCTGGTGGCACCGCTATCAATAAAAGCTGAAATATTAATGAAATGAGCCTCACAGGTGATGTGGGCGGGAATCAAAAAGACATTTTTAGAGGAGATGATCTGAAGACCTAGGTGAACCCCCTCTTTATCTCCTAGGCCAAATCTTTTCCCGACTTAGCGGGGCAGGAACGAGAGAAATGTCCCTTGGCACCACAGTAGAGACACAAGCCATGAGTCCGCCTTCTGGCCTTTTCCTCTGCTGAGAGACAATACGCTTCTAATTGCATCGGTTCTTCTGGATCCAATGGTGCTGAGGTAAATACTGGCGGTAAACCATATTGCGTCTCTCTCTCCGCCTTCCTTTCCCTGATTCGCCTATCGATTTTAATGGCGAGATGCATGAGATCTTCCAACGACGTTGGCAAAGGATACTGAACCAATGCATCCTTGATCTGCTCTGAGAGACCTAAACGGAGTTGGCTGCGCAACGTAGGGTCATTCCACTTGCTGTCGGTGGACCAACGCCTGAATTCGGCACAGAATTCTTCAGCAGAGCGCCGGCCCTGTTTTTAAGCCCGGAGATGAGCCTCGGCCGAAGCCACTCTATCAGGATCATCATATAGTAGACCTAAAGCGTTAAAGAATGCATCGACAGAGAGTAGTGAGGGACTTGTAGAAGGAAGGCTAAACGCCCAGGACTGGGGGTCACCTTGGAGGAGGGATATAATAATCCTGACCCGTTGTTGTTCTGACCCAGAAGAGCGAGGTCTTAGATGAAAATAAAGCTTGCAACTTTCCTTAAAATTGCGGAACAGTGACCCTTTCCCCGGAGAAATGGTCTGGCAAATTCATCTTTGGTTCTGGAACAGGTACCAACAAACTTTGTTGGGCTTGCGCAGTCCTGGAAGCTTCCTCTTGAGCCGACAACCGTGACAGTCCCTGGACCATCTGAGACAGGGTTTGAATCTGTCCAGCTAGAACTTGGGCTAGAGAGGGATTCATCCCACTTCCGTCCATGAATAATCCTTTCCAGCGCTTCACTGGCCGGTTATAATGTTAGAAACTCCAGCAGCCAATACCACAAAACCCGGAGTCTGCTCCGAAAGTCTGGTGTTCACTGTTGCCCCTAGTGGTGGGGACAGACTTGGCTGCAGACAAACGGAGGGTCGTGAGATGGGTACCGGCTGCGGAGAACCCAGGAATGAGGAGTAATGGCAGACAGCGAATCCAGAAAACTAGCAGAGGTCAGGGGTCACTTGCAGAAAAGGATAGTCAGAAACACGTCAAAGGGTCAGGGTCACGAGCAGGTCAGCAGAATCCGGAGTACAGACTAAAAGATCAGGGACACAGGCAAGAGGGCGAAATCCAGTAAGCATGCAATGGTCATAAAAGAAATCCAGCAGAAACAGAGAGCAGGTCAGCACAAGTGCACTACACAGACGCTATAACCGGCAGGGAGGCTAAGGCCTCCCTGCCTTAAGTACTTCATGAGGCCAATCAGAGCCCAGCTCTGACAGATATACGTGGCTCGTGACAATATATAGCACAATAGTAAAGTCCAAAAGGCAGGAACTGTCAGGCAAAGCAACATGCAATGCAAAGGGCTTTCAGGCAGATCCTGACAGTATCCCCCCTTAGGTCGAATTCCAGATTCACGATTACCAACAATTGTTAAATTCATAGTCCACAATGGGGGGGACGGCAGAAAAGTCCTTGCCAATGGGCAGGAAGGTAAAAGAAGTCATGCTGGAGCGAAGTTGAAGCACTGCAGACCCTCCTCTCTTCTTACGTCCTCCCCTTTTACGGGATTTCCTCAGACTGAGCGAACTGGGAGGAGCAAAAAGCCAAAGCAGCATGCAATGCAAATGGCTTGCAGGCAGATCCTGACATGAGCGTTGCCCTCAAAAATGCTGTCAAACTATATTTGCAATATACCACATCTGCCACTGTTATATTGCAAGTGTCTGGTACTTCATGTCAGCACGTTGCCTTAGTAGATAGCAATTCAGCCTTCCAGAACTGGGGCCAGGAGTTTGAATCCCAAACAGGCCTCATTGGTGTGGAGATGTCCCTCAATCATTAAGGAAAGTAAATATTCCACCATTAAATTATGATACAGGGCCCTAAGCATGTAGCATTGGAGGGGGAATTACATTTATAATCAGGAGGCAGATTTATCGTTTGGGTTGGCCATGTGTTTTAAAAATGTTGAAATGTTTTCTAAAAGTAAAGCAAGTATGTGTATTACAGTATTGTAATCTCCTCTCTTAGCTCAGCCAAGAGCTGGGGTTGACGCCGCCGTAGATCACACCAGCTTCGCTGCAGTTGCACCACAGAGCGCCGGTGGTGAAATCGCCTCCTCAGTTACCTACGGACCCTTTGGTTGGCCTGCAGCTTAAGCTCATTCGAGATATAACGTCCCGAGAGCACACTGTCCATGGCCTCGGTCAGCACCATTAGCTCTCTCCTCATGAAGGTTGCAGATCTCATCTTGGTCACAATATTCTACTCTCCAATACTCTACTCTCTGATTGGTTTTCTGAGCACATGTGGGCGAGATAACGTCACACGCGGATCTTTTAGACACCTGTGTGTAAAATGGCTGCCTATCATTCAACCTATCAGCCTATATCTCAGCAAGAGGTGGAGGATAGGTGGAGCGATGATATGAGTACTCCGCGCTTAGAAATTAGGATGAGACATGAACACCTGGACTGGCAATTAAATCTGGATTTAAACGCACTGGTGCTCTTCCTTCACTCCTGCGCTTTTCCAAATGTTTGGTAACAGGGACTATATGGCATATGACTTTGTCACTTCAAAAACATTCCTACACTCAATACTATTTTATTTTATATGTCTTAATAGATATTACATAGTTGGTTATTAATAGGAACCTAACTTGTTAGACATAAAGAAAATGTACTGTATTTGTAACTTTGCAATAGTCTTGTTTGGCTCTATATGCAGGTGAAAAGTGTAACATTCATGGCAACACTCTGCTAATGGGTTATCACCACAAAACCCAAGAGTAAGCAGACTATAGCATTGTTGGTCTGAATAATTGAAATGTATATAGTGACTAACTTTGGTTGGCAAAAAACTTGTATGTACAATATTGTCTCCACTCGCATTCATCCTTATGTTTTTTTTCCCCTCTCCTTAGATTTAGATTAAAATTATATTGTTGGATTGTGTATGCTCAGGGACCCGAGTTAAATATTAGTGAGTACTCTGTGCTTTAATGAGTACTCTGTGCTTTAAACAATGCAGATTAGTTAGTTATAAGAATGGAAACTGTACAATTGTCTTTCATTATTCTGGTCCTCAAAAGGGGGGTGAGGGGCGTTCGAAATTACACACACCTGTATCTATAACATTAGGAAACTTTCTTGCATTGAGTTTTTTTACTGATGCTCTATAGGTTAGTCATTCCTTTCCTATTTTTTGTTGTTGCATTTGGCAGTATTTTTATGCTTTTTTTAGTAAAAAATCTTGGGGTGATTACAATGTAATTTAGGTCTAAATGAGTTGTGGAAGTGCTTGTAAAATGGTGATTTTGTGACGTTCCATAATCCACTTTTTTACATGTTATAAACATTACAGGTGTATATTTAGAAAGCACATGCATTTATATATTAATGTGCATGTACTTACAAAGTATGTTGGAGCCTGAGGAATGCATTGTTTTGCGCAAGTATGCAATCAATTAGATTTAGGGGGGATTAAACAATTTCAATGTTTTACATTTGTGTTTGATGGCTCATTTTTCACACTTTCTTTATATTCTAGAAGAAAATGTCCGATGCTGACCCTAGCACTCCACAAGGTCATGGTGAACGAACCAGGCGGCGTCCAAATTTTACCTAACTGTCGAAAAATTTTAGTCCACCATTAGACGGATATCCGCCTTTGAAAAATTGTGTCACTGGGAAGAAATAACTGTACAAGTTAACGCCATCGTTCTGTGTCGGTGGATGCACTATGAAGTACAGAAATGGTAACATTAAATCGGTTTACCAAATCCACCATTACATTTTGTTTGCTCTAAACATAGTACAAGTCTGATGACTGTTACCTTGACACATATTGTGCCCGTTTAAGTCATTTGTCTTTGAAGGGCAGATTTTTCCCTAGGAAATGTTTAACACATTTAACAGTGTAAATTGTAAGTTGACACTATTATGTGCCAAGTTTTTGCCTATCAAACCATTTGTACATTAATATATTGTTCCCATTTGTACAGCTGGGCTGACTATAAACAGAACTTTAAACAAAATGAGGAATGCGAGGAGGCACACTCAAGAAATTGGTGGTGGGCCACCACAAGACCTAGTATTAAGCCCACTCGAGGAGCAAGCAAGTGTCGCCATTTCTGAGGAGTGTCTGGTTGGGGTGGGCCGAATTGATACAGGCTGCGACCCACCCGTTACACTGGCGTTATCTCCCCTTGTGTCAATTTTTCCGTTGTATTTAGGAACATGTGGCACCTTTATCAGTATGAGGCTTAATGCTACCTTGCCAATAACACTTTGCTCGTGCATAATTAGTGAAATGTCAACACTGATTATCAAATGTGTAAATCTGTTGCTCAAATCTAATCCAAAACATAAACATGGCTCTTCGATAATGTCAAAACAAAACATACTTAATTGACATGGGTGTTAGGTTGGAAAACCAATGCATGTTTGTTACTACATTGAATCAAGTCAAAATGTTCAAAATGGATGCACAACACTTGCCATGAATTTTAATTTGTAAAATTTGCATTTTTTGGTGTTCATTTTTTAAAAACTAATTTTTTTTTCCTCTCTTTATACAGAACGGGAGGAGGAGGTGGCTGGTGATGTGGCTGTTTCAAACATCCAACAAGTGGGGGTGCCTGCCCGTAATGTGGAGGACCCTCGGAGTGAGGATGCATGACTCTTGAGGCAGCATACACTTTCGCACATAAGCCACAATTTTGAATCCCCCACTGAGTCCATAGACACACATGTTAGTGAAACCTCCACTACTCTCACCTGTATGGAGCTTAAATTTGACCACCACTTGAACATTTTAAAATTCCCCACTCACAAATATTTACACCCTCTTGTCCCAAATCTTACAGCAGAAGCACACCTCACAACGGGCTCCACTAAATGTCACTCCTTCACCAAATTCAACTCAGACAAGACACGCTACCTTTTCCACCCCAGACCCTCAGCTCACTCATCATAATATTTCACCCCTTTCTAATCCTCTGGTTCCATCCCCTTCTCTGGCTCCTTCCCCTTCTCTGGCTCTCACACCCCCCCTTGGCATGTCCCTCGGCACGCCCTTCTTCCCCCCTCCCCATCCCCCTGCCTATCTCCCTTACTATTCCCCTTCATATTCCCCATCCACTCCCCCTGGCCATCACCATCCACCTGCCCCTTTGTCACGTCATCGGTCACACCCTGCTGACCAAGATAGCTCTGATACTTGCTCTGAGCCCTCCACATCATGGGTGACTCGAAGCCAGGCACATGTAGAAAAAGCTAAGCGTGGCCAAAACGCAAAAAAAATAATGTTGTTTGGGAGATATTTAAAAATGCATGTTGGTGAAAACTCCTTTGTTAGGGGGTAGGGGGGGGTTGACATCTCCATGGGGAATGTAGTGGTCAGTAATAACTGCTTGATTGTCATTCTGGAGGCTGGCCACTATGCTGTGTGAGGAGAATGAAATGGTTGTATAATAGTGCAATTATGGTAAACACTTAAGTGCAAGTAGTAGTTATGATAAATTTAGACACATGTCAAAGCAGGAATTGGTCTTACAATGGTAAAATGTGGGCCAAACTATTAATTACACACACAGTTTGAAATGGTACTTGCAGATATTACCATCAAGATTACCTTCAGTGCAATCTTTTGGTCTTTCCAGTACAAAGTTCAATGTTAATGTTATTTAAAATTAATTTGAACTTCTGGCACCAAGATCCTATGTGAACATGTGCCGGCAAGATTCATCAAAAGGCGAATGTCTCCTTTTCCCCAGATTTTGACAGCCAAAAACAAGTTAAATATATGACTGGTGTGTGCAAGTGGTTGAAGATCACAATATGTGTCACCCCCCCACAATTTAGTTTGCTTAGAAGTGTGTATATATGTGTGCCAGGAATTGAACATTGCATGAGTATGCAAAAATCATTATTGCAGATGTATAGCAGTTGGATAATACGTTAGGAAGCAGGTTGAATAAGAAAAGGGTGGATTCTGTCATTGCTTGACTGCTGGTCTTAACTGGAATCGTAGGAAATCTACATGAGGAATAAAACAGATGCTGGACTTGCGTATGACACCAAGGCATTGGACTTCATTGTGTGCACTTTGTGCTTTGCCTTTGTCCATGCCCAAGATTCTTAGCAAAGTGGTGATTGTGACTGGAGTTCAATATTTTCAATGTGGTTGGAACATGTCCTGGCCTAGGAAGCGTTGCGCCAAACAATTCAAACATTTAATAACCCTACGTTGCATACATTTACAGAGGTTACGGTAAAATAGATAGATTGGAGTAAGTTCAGATGCCATGTTGATGTTGCAAAATACCAAATCCTATCACATGGGCCAAGAATAAAGTGCTTACATACTAACCACACAAATATACCTACTACTAGCTAGTTTAAAACCACCAAATATAGTGTAAGTTAAGGGGAAGGGCTGCATGTGACTGATGGAAAAAGAATCAAGGATGGCTACGATAGATAGTAAAAGTATACATGTACCTAAATAGGCCACAAAGGACAATGGAGTTAATGGTGTGTATGAGAAGAGGGAGAACAGCAGTGTAGTAAGCAGCAGAGACTTCATTGGGACTGATTGCTGACACTATTGCAGGATAATATTTATTATTATGAGACATTATTACATAATTTCAGCACAATACATAGAAACTAAGACAGTGGTATTTGACATAAAGTTCCTTGGGTGATGACCAAACAATAAGGCCAAAGTGAAGAAACCCCTAGGCAGGGTTGTAGCATTTGCCAAATACTTCAATGTGTGATAAGACAGGAAATGCTGGTTTCAAAACTGCATGACAGCATTTGCTGTCGAAGGGAAAAACAAAAAATTAACTACAACAATATTGGCTCATATATTACTTTAATGCATGTACTTTGTTTATGCCTTTGTGCAAATGAAGGTGGCCAGTGTAACATAACATGCAAAGGGTCTTGTTAGGCTCAACACAGTACTCCTCGGAATACTGCCTTGTGGGTTTCAGCTAAATATTGGTTTTGGATTCTTGTTTGTGGTGGTTTGGGAGGGAAATTAAAAAAACCCATCATGTATTAAACTCGGGGAGTGGCTAACGTTGCCTGGGCAGACACACAAATCAGTGTCTGAATCCAAAAGCTTTTTAATCCACAAATTCAATACTGCACCCACACTTTAAAGTAAGATTACATGTTATTTTGCAGAACACTATATATACTTACATTCTTCAACTGGCTCCTACTCCATGGCCACCTCCTGCGACTCAAAATGATAGTGCTGTGGCCCCTTCGCCCTGCCAGAACCTACATGGTGGGGGATGTGGGTGAAACAGCCTGTGGTTAAAAGTTCACATATTACTTCTTTTACGAATGTTGCATGTTTTTCGATATCAACCAAAGAGTTTTAATATATACTTTAGATTCCTTTGTCAACACTGTTATGCTAGAGTTTTTGCAACAATGTTAGGCAATAATATTTGAAAGCTCATTGGCATTGCCTAGCAAAAGCATTCTTGCATTTAATCAATGATATGCTTCAGAGAGCATATGGATCATGTTAGAAGATTTGTAAGCTAAGTCTGAGTTTCTAAACTTTAGGACGTAGATATTTGCACATTAGGCATTAGTGAGTTTGTATCATTTGAACATATTTTTTTTTTTTTTGGGTTCATATGCTTGTCAAAAATAATGACCCTAAGGTAAGAAGAGATTGAAACGCATTTTCAAGTACGCTTACAGGTTGCCATCCTTTTTACAAGCATTTCAAATGGATTCAATTTAGTTTAGACATTAACACATGTATGTTTTGCAATCCATTTTTGGTGTAGGTTGGCTTATCATTTTGGTTTCATCATTTTTACATCAGATAGCATTGGTGTATTTGATATTTGATCATGAAAGGAAACAGTAATGATATTTTGATTTACCTTAAAAATATGTCTCAATGACATATTGCCCTCATCTGATTCCCACGGTCTGGCTTCAGGCTCACCCACCTTGTCTATCCCAGGAACCTCGTCCTCCACCCCTGGAGACCCACTCCGAATGGCAATATTGTGAAACACCACACACAGAGCTATGATATCACATACTTTACTTGCTCAAAACATCAGTGCACCACCAGACCGGTCAAGGCATCTGAAACGGGCCCTTAATAGGCCAAATACCCACTGAATGACCGACCTGGTGACAGTATGAGCCGAGTTATATGCAACCTCATGCACTGTGTGTGGGCTCAACATCGGAGTGAGGAGCCATGGGCGTAAGGTATAAGCGTTGTCTCCTATGTAGGGTGAGAAGAAATACATAAGAAACACACGTTAATACACTGTTAGACAAACAAATGACCACCCTCCAAATGCTAACATTCATAAATGTTACTAGTACATTATAGCAAAGGCAAGTTTGCAGCTAAGTGTGGAATATTAGCTAAAATCAAAAATATATTGCAAACCACAAACTATAGGTGGCTGAAGGCTTTTTACAATGTGTCTTCTACATGATTTTGGAGGGATGGCATGTCCAATATCTGTCTTACATGTAGTGAATACTTTTAAACTAACTACCTCTTTAACAATTTAAGATAGCAAAATATTATATAACATTTAGAAAATACACAAATTTCGAACCAACTTGACCTAGGCATATGGCCTTGTAAAGAGAGAACTTTACATTGTGTAGCAATATTGCCAATTTTTAAACATCATGTAACCTTAGATGTTATTTATCTGTTTAGTAAATCTGGCTTCACTAGCAGGAGCATTTAGAAATGTGGTCAAACAAATAAAACAACAGTTTTGCTACAACTACAAAGAAATGTCACATGCACTATATGACATAATGTTGAAACATAACATCCAAGGACAAAGATCACATTCAGAGTAAAGTAACTTTGAAGTTAAACGATTGTGGAAAAAAGGTTAGCAATAAATTGAGTTAATACATTATTCTAATTGCCAAGAAGCCACACGTCTCCATGTGGCCTTGCACCCCCTGCCTCTCTTCCAATCTGTGCCACATTCCCAACTGTCTAAATGCAAAGGAGTCATGGGTACACCCACCCCATTTGGCAACCAGTGCTCGAATCTGGAGAGATGGGTCACATATAACCTGGACATTTATCGAGTGGAAATGCTTCCTGTTCAAATACAGAGAAGCATCCCCACTCAACGGGACCAAGGCCACATGCGTCCCATCTTCGTGCGGAAAGCTGGCTATGGTGGTAAACTGCCGCTTAATCCGCGCGAGGGACTCCTCATCGAGTGGCAGATGTATAAACTGGGAGAGCCGCAACAGGAATGCCCTGAGCACAACCTTCAGCACACGACTGAAGGTGGCCTGGGACATACCTGCCGCGACCCCCACTGTGGTCTGGAATGACCCAGATGCACAGAAGTGCAGTACCACTAACAGTTTTGTCAAAGTCGGTACTGCTGTAGAGATGTTGCTCAAGGTCACTTTGCACAATGCGCAGGGTGTCCAAGATGACATGAGGCGTAAACCGATAGCGATGGACAACCTCAGCATCTGATATCCTAAACAGGCTGATACATGGCCTGAAGACACATTCTCTAGGACAGCGATGTTGTACCAGTTACTGGTTTGGATGGTGTGGAGGATCAGCCTCCTCGAGAACCAGATTCTTATCCAACTCCAGGATCTCCTGTATGTGTGACAAAAGCATGATTTTACAAAGAAACAAAAACATTAGCTGTGGCCTTTACAGCTTTGCATTTCCAATGTAGAATCCAAACATACAAATCATACTTACAACAAAATCGCGCATCATCTTCAATCTTTGTTTTTGCAAGTACAGTCAGGAATAAGAAAAGAACAAAAACAAAGCATGAGTCAATACTGAGTCCGTAGTGAAAGTGCCAAGACATCACATCAGAACCAACATCACCATGAAGATACAGAATGAGAAACACAACAGACTGAAGAGCTGGTGGGAATGGATACTTACCACACAGGAAAACAGGGGACCTTTCCAAAAAGAACAAAAATACTTCCTCTATGGGACACAAGTAAATCATCAACTCTGTTTGTGTGTGGCAGGTAAGAAAGAGAGACAAGAAAAGGGGGGAAAAAAAACAAACACTTCTGTCAAAACTCAGTCCCTAGGCAAAGTGACAAGGCACAGTGCCAGAAGCTTGGTAATCCCAAATAGTTAACAATACTTTACTTCCACCACCCAAAGAAAAATACCTTTTTTTTTCAAATGTAAACATATTACTTGTAATGTAGAGATGTGCAATGTTATATTAGCAAAAACAAACTCTTCGCTATTCAATTTGCAGTTGTACAAAATACTCTGGCAATCAAATTGCAGTTTGTGAAAGATATTGTTCAAAATACCTCTACCTAGCACACATCTGCCTCTTCCGCTGCCAACTAAATGCCTAAACTCCCAACAAAAAACAAGTGCAGAAAATGCAGTTTTAAAGTGAAGCATAATTAAAGAAGTGTCTGCAGGTGTACACACTGCCGTGGATCAGATGACGACCGATGCAGGTGTGGGAAGAGAGCGTGTTTGGCTTGTTTTCAGAAGAGTACCAAATGCATATTTTCAAATACGATAAGAGAGAATAAGGATGGAGTGTCACACTTTATGCAGGAAATATCACTGACAGGTATTAACGCAACT
The DNA here is from genome assembly GCF_038048845.1 of Mixophyes fleayi. Taxonomy (NCBI): domain Eukaryota; kingdom Metazoa; phylum Chordata; class Amphibia; order Anura; family Limnodynastidae; genus Mixophyes; species Mixophyes fleayi. The sequence goes on along the minus strand of NW_027445882.1, from coordinate 648,823 downwards.
AACCTGAGAGGCGCGGAGTCTAACACACCACCGGTGTTCACCAGGGACCCCCGCAAGGAGGTTTGGGGTTTGCTGCGTGCGATGTGCAGGTTGCGGTTCTCCCGGGAAGTCACCAGTGCAGCGATTAGAAGGTAGTCAGACAGGCCGAGTCGAAACCAAGGAAGCGAGGTACCACGGGGAAAAGGCAAGAGAGTAGTCAGGAACGGTCCAAAGGTCAATACCAGTGCAGGCAATGAAGTACAGGGGATATCCAGAAGAGAGGTCAAACAAGCCAAGGAGTCAAATACACAGGAGGTCTGGAACTGGAAACAAACTAATAGCTGGAGCAGGTAGAACCAATACTCTGGCACTCAAATGGTGCCAGAGTGGAGTTGAAATAGTGGCTGGCAGGAAGTCCTCATGATGAAGTTCCGGTGATCAGTCTCAGCTGATCGCCGGAGAAGTCTGGGTTGCCAGGCAACCGAATCGAGCGCCGCGGTCACGTGATCGCGTCCCGTTGCTTAGCAACGGGACGTTCCTTCCGGGCAGAAGGTGTCTGTCTACGGCACCCAGCGGAGGTGCGGAGGCGGCACCTGACATGGAGTAAGTGTGTGTGTTCAATTATTTTGATCGTTTTGGAGATACTTTGGTGTTCCTTCGGTGAAATGAATCAGTTCTCTCAATTGCAGTCATGTTGTATGACCTATTTGGTCGGTGTAGTCTATATTTATGTATGTAATTTTCAATCTGGACATAACCATTGAGGTTAGCCATTCCACCTGGCAACAGTTAGGTACTGGGTTTGAATCCTGAATGATGAACGTATCTGTGTGGACTTTGCATTTCCCCATATTTCTGCTAGTATTGTCCAATGTGTCACGTAGAGAAGAGTATGCTAGTATATGTTTTGGTGTTGTCTCTGGCTTGTGTAGGACTGTGCATGTATATTTATCATTGCGCTTTATTAGCCATGGAATGCGTATCCACATTTATACAGCATTCCAGAATCAACATTGTTCATGTTAGAGAGCAACAGAATGTGCGTGCAATTCATTATTGTCTATTATTAAACCTTCATGTTGCCAAGTAGTGCCTGTGTTGTCTTGTCTAATTTTTAGGAGCACTATTAGCTTGGTTTCTGGTTTTTGAACTACCCAGATATTTTACCAAATAGGACTTTAACACATGCTTGTTGTCATTCAAGTCTATATAATGTATGTAATGTTCAATGTGCACAGTGTCTTAGTGGTTAGGCAATGCAGTTTTCATCAGTGGGGTCATGAGTTCGATTCCTGACCCATTTTGTGGAATATGCTTATATTGCATGCTGAAATTTCTGTTAAGCTTCAAGACAGACAAGCACCTGTTCCAAATAAAGTGAAATTGAATCCAAACAAAAATAGAAAAAAAAACACAGATAAAAAAAAAAAACTAAGTGGGCAAAAAAAAATCAGAAGGCAAAAAATGACAAACAATTTTAAGTCCAATTATTATAAAAGTAAAAAAGTTTGTTATGAGAGAAGTTCATGCTCAGCTTTTCCTTCTAGTCTATATAATGCACATATTGTTTCCACTTTCATGTTGGCTTAGTGGCTAGACAATCCCCCTTTCAACAGCGGAGACCTGAGTTTGAATTAAGGATGAGCGGGCTCGGATGTCTGGAATCCGAGCCCACCCGAACAGTGTGATTCCGAGTCAGATCCGAGCGATGTCCGGGTATTCCCGCCGATTCCGAAACTTAAAACGAGGCTCTGACTCATAATTCCGCTGTCGGATCTCGTGATACCCGGATCCTTTAAATTCCCCGCTTGCCGCCGCCATCTTCACTCGGGCATTGATCAGGGAAGAGGGAGGGTGTGTTAGGCGGTCCTCTGTCCTGTGATTTCTTGTGCTGTGCTGTGTTCTGCTCAGTCCAGTCCAGTGGTGCTGTGTCCTGTGCTCTGTCCTTGTCACGGGCACTAGGAGTCTTTGCCCAGGATATCACCAGATGATGGACTTACCAGAGTAATGTAGCTGGTACTATGGTTCTCTGGTAGCAGGGTGACAACGGAACAGGAGAAACAGCAGATAGTGAGAGAATGCTCAAGGAAAGTCTATGACTAGCAGCAACTGGTAATGAGTAGATGAATGTACACGAGGAACCAGATGGACAAGGAAACGTGAGGAAAGTCAGTGGTCTGCGTATAGCAAGTTGTACCACTGCTATAATGAGGAGGAATGTCCAGGAGTAGCGAGGAGGTAGTGAGAGTCAGCGGTCTGCGTATAGCAAGTTGTACCGCTGTCTATAGTGAAGGAATGGAATCCAGGTGAAAGTAGGTAACGGGGAAGTCAGTGGTCTGCGTATAGCAAGTTGTACCACTGCTTATGTGAGAGGATACTTGAAACTGGTGTCACAGGGAATAGGAGTCAGTGGTCTGCGTCAACAAGTTGTACCACTGCTATATATATGTGAGGAGGGGCACGACGAGATGAATGTAAAGCAGAGTATACACGGGGCACACAGAACTTGATCCCACGATGATATCCACAATACAACGATAACTGACAAGCACTGCTTGAAGTATACAAAGTCACAATAGCTATCCAGGCAATAGGAAACAAAGTCAATGGTAACAATAGCTTCAGTGGATAGGAGGCTCCGGAGGAGAACACAACTCAGTCCAGATGGATATGCAATACACAAGCAAAGTCAATGGAAAGTATGCATACCGCGGTTCAGGAGAGCAAGCTGTCAGAGAGACGTGCAGGGATACCTGAACGGCTGAAGGCCGGCGGTAGGAGAGACCACTGGAGGGTGGAAGCGGTAATCAGGTTGGTGCAGCGCACGGCAGGTAATTCAGAATCAACGAAGCAATACTCAGGAAGCAGTAGTAAGTGGAACTGGAAACATGAAGAACACGGAAGAGTTGAGGCTGTCTGGTATCCAGTAGTAGTGGTGGAGGCAGCGGAGAGAAGGCACGCTGAACACGGGAGAGTAGAGGCGGTCTGGAACCCTGTAGTAGTAACGGAGGCAGGGGAGAGCTGACACGATAAACACAGGAGAGTTGAGACGATCAGGAACTCTGTAGTAGTAACGGAGGCAGCTGAGTGCAGGCACGATGAACACAGGAGAGTTGAAACGAACAGGAGTCCGGTAGTAATAGCAGATAGGAATCAGCTGAGTGCAGGCACGATGAACACAGGAGAGTTGAAGTGGTCTGGAAACCACAATAGCAGTACACAGGAATCAGCAGGAGCTGAATACATGAGGAACACAGGAACACCTTCAGAGGCTCATGGGGAATGAGACTCCAAGGTCAGGCCCCCAGGTAATGATCACAGGTGGTTTAAATAGGGAGGGTTGCCTGATCATCCAATCAATTAAAAGCAACAGGTACTGAAGGTTTGATAAGGGCTGCACATGCGCAGACCCTCAGGATGGCGGACGGCCACGGTTCCTGAACACAGGAGAAATGGCACTCACAGTCCGGTGAGTGACAGTCCTGCTGAGTCCAGTGGTGCTGTGTCCTGTGCTCTGTCCTGCTGAGTCCAGTGGTGCTTTGTGCAGAGATGTGTCCTGCTGATTCCAGTGGTGCTGTGTCCTGTGCTCTGTTCTGCTAAGGGCATTGTTATTTCTAAATTATTCCAAAGTTATAAAAAATTTATTAAAAAGTTATAAGAAAATAAATATAAATATTATAAAAAAATTATACGAAAAAAAAAAGAATTATGTTGAAAATAATAGGTAGTACTATTTCAATTCAAATTCACACTACGTTTACTCTTTCAGCTGTCACTAAAAATAGGTACTGCTGTATAACTACAGTCCAGTGGTACTCTCCTGTGCCGCAGATAATTTGTAAAGACTTTGCCCAGTGTGTGTGGTTTAGGGGTACGCTCTCTTGTGCTGCATATAATGGAGTACCAAAATTTAAAGGATAAAGTAGAGAAAGATCAAGAACCACTTCCTCCTAATGCTGAAGCTGCTGCCACTAGTCATGACATAGACGATGAAATACCATCAACGTCGTCTGCCAAGGCCGATGCCCAATCTCCTAGTACAGGGCATGTAAAATCCAAAAACCCAAAGTCGACTAAAATTTCCAAAAAAAGAAAATTAAAAACATCTGAGGAGAAATGAAAACTTGCCAATATGCCATTTACCACACGGAGTGGCAAGGAACGGCTTAGGCCCTGGCCCGTGTTCAGGACTAGTGGTTCAGCTTCACCCAAGGATCTAAGCCCTCCTCCTCCATCCCTCTCAAAAAAATTGAAGAGAGTTATGCTGTCAGCAACAACAACAAAACAGCAAACAACTCTGCCTTCTAAACAGATGACATCACAAATTCCCAAGGCGAGTCCAAGGGTGTTGGTGGTTGATAAGCCTGACCTTCCCATCACTGTACGGGAAGAGGTGACTCCATCCACCATTTGCAGCACACCCTCTGCATATGCTGGAAGGATCACCCACAGTGTAGATCCAGATTTGGACAATCAAGGTGTCAATGTTGTACACCGGGAGGAGGCTATTGATGTAGCTGACGCTGTGGAGGAACTTGATGACGAGGATGCTGATGTGGTTATTGTAAATGAGGCACCAGGGGGGGAAACAGCTGTTGTCCATGGGATGAAAAAGCCCATCGTCATGCCTGGTCAGAAGACCAAAAAATGCACCTCTTCGGTCTGGAGTTATTTTTATCCAAATCCTGACAACAAATGTATGGCCATATGTAGCTTATGTAAAGCTCAAATAAGCAGGGGTAAGCATCTTGGCCACCTAGGGACATCCTCCCTTATACGTCACCTGAATAACCTTCAAAGTTCAGTGGTTAGTTCAGGAACTGGGGCTAGGACCGTCATCAGTCCAGGGACACCTAAATCCCTTGGTCCTGTTGGATACACACCACCAACACCCTCTTTGTCAACTTCCTCCACGATCTCCATCAGATTTAGTGCTGCAGGCCATGTCACCAGCCAGACTGAGTCCTCTTCAATACGGATTCATCCGAGGAATCCTGCAGCGGTACGCCTACTACTGCCACTGCTGCTGTTGGTCGGTCATCTTCCCAGAGGGGAAGTCGTAAGACCGCTACGTCTTTCACCAAACAATTGACCGTCCAACAGTCATTTGCCATGAGCACCAAGTACGACACTAGTCATCCTATGGCAAAGCGGTTAACTGCGTCAATAACAGCTATGTTGGTGTTAGATGTGCGTCCGGTGTCCGCCATCAGTGGAGTGGGATTTAGACGGTTGATGGAGGTATTGTGTCCCTGGTACCAAATCCCGTCGAGATTCCACTTCACTAGGCAGGCGATACCAAAGATGTACAAAGAAGTAAGAACAAGTGTCCTCAGTGCTCTAAAAAATGTGGTTGTACCCACTGTCCACTTAACCACGGACAAGTGGTTCAGGGCAAACTAAGGACTATATGACTGTGACAGCCCACTGGGTAGATGCATCGCCTTCCGCAGCAGCAGCAGCAGCTGCATCAGTAGCAGCATCTCCACAACAGCTGCTCGTGCCAAGGCAGGCAACATTGTGTATCACGGGTTTTAGTAAGAGGCACAACGCTGACAACCTCTTAGAAAAACTGAGGGAAATAATCTCGGAGTGGCTTACCCCACTTAGACTCTCCAGGGGATTTGTGGTGTCAGACAACGCCAGTAACATTGTGCGGCCATTACATATTGGCAATTTCCAGCACGTCCCATGTTTTGCCCACACCGTTAATTCGGTGGTGCAGCATTACCTCAAGAGTGACAGGGGTGTGCAGGAGATGCTTGCAGTGGCCCGCAAAATTGCTGGACACTTTCGGCATTCTGCCAGTGCCTACAGCAGACTCGAGCAACATCAAAAAAGTCTGAACCTGCCCTGCTATCACCTCAAACAAGAGGTTGTGACGCGCTGGAACTCCACCCTTTATATGCTGCAGAGGATGGAGGAGCAGCAAAAAGGCCATTCAAGCCTACACAGCCACCTACGACATAGGAAAAGGAGTGGGGATGCGCCTGAGTCAAGCCCATTGGAGACTGATTTCCGTGTTGTGCAAGGTTCTGCAGCCGTTTGAACTTGCCACACGAGAAGTCAGTTCCGACACTGCCAGCTTGAGTCAGGTGATTCCCCTGATCAGGCTGTTGCAGAAGCAGCTGGAGAAAGTGAGGGAGGAGCTGGTAAACCATGGCGATTCCACCAAGCATGTAGCTCTTGTGGATGAAGCCCTTCGTACGCTTTGCCAGGATCCAAGGGTGGTCACTCTTTTAAAGTCAGAGGAATACATTCTGGCCACCGTGCTCGATCCTCGGTTTAAAGCGTATGTTGTGTCTCTGTTTCCGGCGGACACAAGTCTACAGAGGTGCAAAGACCTGCTGGTCAGGAAATTGTCCTCTGAAGAGGACCGTGACATGCCAACAGCTCCACCTTCATATTCTTCCACACCTGTGGCTGCGAGGAAAAAACTCAGTTTTCCTAAAAGACCCGCTAGCGGGGATGCAGACAACATCTGGTCCGGTCTGAAGGACCTGCCAACCATTGCAAACATGTCTAGTGTCGCTGCATTGGATGCTGTCACAATAGAAAAAATGGTGGAGGATTATTTTTCTGACACCATCCAAATAGACATGTCAGACAGTCCATATTGTTACTAGCAGGAAAAAAAGGCAGTTTGGAAGCCCCTGTACAAACTGGCTCTATTTTACCTGAGTTGTCCCCCCTCCAGTGTGTACTCGGAAAGAGTTTTTAGTGCAGCGGGGAACCCGGTCAGTGAGCGGCGAAGGAGGTTGCTTCCGCAGAACGTTGAAAAAATGATGTTCATTAAAATGAATTATCAATTCCTCAATGAAGTACAGCACTGCCCTTCAGATAGTACAGAGGGACCTGTGGTTGTGGAGTCCAGCGGGGACGAATTGATAATGTGTGAGGAGGAGGAAGTACACACTGAAGGGGGAGAGGAATCAGAGGATGAGGATGAGGACGACATCTTGCCTCAGTAGAGCCTGTTTAGTTTGTACAGGGAGAGATGAATAGCTTATTTGGTGTGGGGGCCCAAACAAACCAATCATTTCAGCCACAGTTGTTTGGTAGGCCCTGTCGCTGAAATGATTGGTTTGGTAAAGTGCGCATGTCCTATTTCAACAACATCAGGGTGGGTGGGAGGGCCCAAGGACAATTCCATCTTGCAACTCTTTTTTTGGCATTATGTGACCGTTCAACAGTCGTTTGCCATGAGCACAAAGTAAAACAAAATTAAAACAAATTAAACCAAAAGTATAATATAACTTATAAACACTACACTTGAAAGCTTGAGCCTTTAAATGAAAAAGTCACTCTTCATTGCACGAAGATTTGCAACAGGGACAGTTTTTTTGTTTCCAAAGTCAACAAATAACACTTCGACCCTGTCTGTCTTTGACATACTTGATGGGATCTCAATGATGAATGGTCTGTACCATGGTTGGAGGAGGTATTGTGGCCCCGGTACCAAATTGGGTACCGGGGCCACTCCACTACGCAGTCCAGATAGAGGCGTATCAGATATTAAAAAACGTTGACTGTTGCTGCCAAATCCAAAATTAATCAAAATGACCTGTCATCGTCTAAAACAAGAGGTATTGACACGCTCAAACTACACCCTGTATATGCTGCAGAGGATGTAGGAGCAGGCTGCTATGCAGTGGAATTGAGACCGTTTGAAGGCGGAGGTATTGTGGTCCCAGTACCAAATTGGGAACCGGGCCCACTCCACTACGCAGTCCAGAAAGCTACCTCGGTGCAACGTTTTGGACTAAAAACAATATTGTGAGGTGTTCAGAATAGACTGGAAATTAGTGGAAATGATTGTTATTGAATGTTATTGAGGTTAATAATAGCGTAGGAGTGAAAAACAAACAAAAAACTAGATTTTAGCACTTTTTATGCTTTTTTTAAAAATAAATCAGAACCCAAAACCCGAAATCAGAACCAAAACCTTTCGTCAGGTGTTTTGGCAAAACAAATCAGAACCCAAAACCTCAAGCTAATCAGAACCCAAAACACAAAACACTAAAAGTGCCCGGTGCACACCCTTAGTTTGAATCCTCACCAACACACTTATCTCTCTGGAGTTTATATATCCTCCTCATGTTTGTGTGGATTTCCTATGTGTCCCTTATGCAAGAGTACAGTTGGTTTAAGTTCGTACAATATTAACAAATTAAGCTGTTGTGCTTTCACATTATTATTAGCGTATTATTAGCCATTTTTTTTACAAATATCAACAAAGGTATAGTCTAACTATTAGACACATCAACTACTTTACATTGCAATTTATTACAGCTGTGGTTGTAATAAGAAAAATGTTGTTTTTAAAAAAAAGTTACATTGTTTAATGTTTGATATAAATATAAAATACAATTTACAGAAATTTTATTTTTTTGAGTGAAGTGTATTAAGATGTATGTTGTGCGTATTTAGTTGTGAGTGTTTTAAACGAACAATGCTTCTGGAACAGTTTAGTGTTATTCAGCACTGCTGCTATAGTTGCTTTGGACTTAAACATGACCCCGAGCTTATTTAAGTTTAAGCAGGAAGTTAAGATAAAACTCTGAGCATTTCTTCTTAACTATCTGACGGATCCGGAGGTAAACGCCTACTCTTTTTAAGTCAGTAGAAATAACACCTGCTCTTCTTAACTCAGTACGGATTTTCATCTTACGTTAAGAAAATCTTAGCATACGCAACGGATTTTCCTTCTTAAGTCCCTTTTCTGGGCATGCGCAGAGACGATTTTCGTAAGATCCGCAAGAAACGGCAGATAAGATCTGTAATGAATCAGGCTCGATATATTAAATAGACAAAGTGTAAAGGAGGTCTACAACTGTCTCACTTTATAAGTTACTAGCACTTCATTCTCCTTTCCCTCATAAATTAGTGGAGTCATTAAAGAGTAAACAAACCCACCTTTGAGAGCTAAGATCCCTGAACTCAACCATTCCACAATCAGCCTTTCATTATCATGTTTGTGTACTAAATATCCAGCAAAGTCTTTTACCTAGATATCTCAATACCATGGATATGAGTTGGGACACTCCAAATTGGTCAACTTGAATAGAGAACTATGGACATACTTTCAAATCAAACATTTTATCCAGAACTTAGGACAGAGCAATATAATTAGTTGTGCTATATATTTGCTGATGATGATAATGTATGCCACCAACAATTTGTATGGAACTGAAGTTCAAATCTTCACCTTTAGCAGTGCCCCTCTCCCATAGCGTTAGACTGGTACTCAATTGCCCACAGATCTTGTCCAATAGTATAGATTTTATCTACAGTCTGAAGCATAGTAGGAAATCTAGAAGTCTAAACCCTGAAAATACTAAACAGCAGACAAGAAAACTGCCATGCATACATATGTCAAGAACACCAAGGTGTAACCAGACAGTCAGTGTAATCGGCAGGAAGATCTTTAAAAATCTGAAGTCAGTGCATGTGCCAAAATTCTTGTAACAAACTAAAGTCAGTGGGCCTTATTCATTAAGGAACAAAAATGCAAATACATGCCATATTTTGTGTAAAATTGGTCTACACATGCACAAAACATTATGCCAGTGTACACAGCAACATTCAATTTATCTTTGAGAGCAAAGGACCCTTACTACAGCCTAGGATACCTGGGGTGAAATGGGGAGGGGACTGGGTGTATGCATGTAGTCAATGTAGAGTAAGGGCATGCCCAGTTCGAGCAGTGCTCGATTGAAGCTTTGGACATCTTAAAGGGATTGGTGAAGTGAAAGTGCTGAGTATTAATGATGGTGGATGTGTATGCATGCTAGAACATGTTTTTGCAATCAGAACGAACTATAAAAAGGAACTTGATGTACAGAAGACATAAATTACTATCCTCGTAAATGTATTTCATGGAAGAAAAAAAAATATGTTTTAACCTTAATGACTACATAATTAACAAGTGACAATCATTGAATACTTTTTTTTTCTTGGTATCTGACTGCAGTATCTACTACCAGAATTTCCAAGTGATCAGTTCCTGACTGCTGTATCTTCTGTCAGCAGTACCAACTGCCTTTGGCCTTGTTCACAGCATTCTCCTCCTGCATACACTCCTCACTGTGGGTTCAGATCCCTGTTGGTTGCTTCACCGGATGCCAGTTCTGAGTCTCCTGCGATTCATTCCAACTCGGAGTTCCTGTAGCGGGTTCGAGGTGTGTGCGTTTATATGCAGGTCTCAGTACAGAGTGACCCGTGAACAGTTCCAGTCCTGATTTCGCTGCTGTAGATTCTAGGGGGTAAATGTATGTAACTGAGAGTTTTCTGGCGGTTTGAAAAGTGGAGATGTTGCCTATAGCGGCCAATCAGTACATTCTACAAAATGATAACTAGAATCTGATTGGTTGCTATAGGCAACATCTCCACTTTTCAAACCCACCGGAAAACTCTCAGCTTGATACATTTACCCCCAGACCTGAGTTCTCTGGTTCAAGATCCAATTTTGAGTTTCATGTCTCAGGCCACCAGTACCCACAGAAGCCTACTAGTCTTCCTGCTAAGGTCCAAATGAGCAGAAGCTTCCTCAAGGCCCCAAGCTTCAACTTTTCATATACTAAGCCAGCTAAACTCAAGGGTTCTGATCCAGATCTCCAACACCTGGCATTCTTGACACTATTGTGTTATTATATTCCACATATAAATTAATTTAAGAAATGTCTCTGAGAACAGGGCATGTGAAATTCGCTGAATATAAATATTACTGCACTTCTGCTGAGGGGTCATCTGCAGCAGAGCTCTTGTCAGAACAAGTAAAGCATTGTCATATCAGGGTAATTTATTTTGAGCTGGAAGAAGATGGTAGTTATACCAGTCTTTATAATTAGGTGAGGAAATAAATAGGTTTAAAATTGATTGTTTGGTGGGACTTTAGAATAATACACTACAAATTCCAGTAAGCCAGGGCATGCTGGCACTTGTGGTTTCTCATGTGCCAGCATGCTCTGGTAGTCATGGATATGATGGGGCATGTAGTTCTAAAAGCACCACCATGCACAAACACTTAAAGATGACTAGGTCATACTAGGACCTGTAGTGCACCATGAAAAATGTAACCATTTATTTATATGTAGTAACCTACACCCTTTGCCTGGGGTTGTGGGAATAGCCCTAGTGGTATTAACACAGAGCTGGTTTGTCCTGGGGGCAAATATGTTTTGTGGGGCTGATCCACTTAGAATACCAGCTATAGGCTGAATTCCCTACTATGGCAGGGGCCACACTGCAGGTTTTTCTTGAAAGCAAAATATACTGGGAGCCTCCTCAAGATAAAGAGTGATTAAGAGTGGATTATGTGCAAGTCGTTCCTACCATTGGATGTAGGAAAAGTCAGCTTTTTTATGACCCGGGACTGTAAATATCTTACATGCTGACTTCTACTTATTATTCTGGTAGGAGTGAACTTGCCCTCTCCATTACAGGAATCCTGTTTTAATTTTGCAATTATTGATATTACTACGTTGTTATATTTTTATTTTATTAAATTGCCTTGAAGATATTATGCCAGAGATTGGCATGTTCTTTCTGTCTTTTATATTTCCATTCATGGTACGTGACGTCTCAAGAAGATGCTAAGGGAATGAAGATTTCATTGATGTTTTACAAGTGCACTGACTTCAGTCTTTTATAAAGTGTAATTAAAGGGGCGTGAGCCCTGTCATCACATTTATTGTTTTGATTCACGTGGTTTAGGATTACGATTGGTTGAATATTCTATCCACCACCTCACATTCCATATTCAAGTGTACACATTATTGGGCTTCATAGACCATTATGGTTAATATATAGTACAAGTGAGATGTGACTCTCTCGATTTGGATATACTACACATATATTTGTTTTTTTATTTTTTTCTTCTATATGATTACAGAATCGTCGTATGTGGGGAAATACAATTGAATTGTGAAAAGGCACAGATATCTTGAAGCCGATCCATTGGAGATTTCTTACATATAATTCTTCCTTTGACTTTTTTCACAAAAGGACCTGGTAATCGTTACCAATCATTTAAGAACTCTAATTTTTTGTTTTACCCCTATTTGTTGGTATGTGCATGTATGTGTATTGAATTTTTGTTATCAGGCACCTGAGAAAAAATGTATCTTGATTTAATAATCTAGTAGCATATTTTAGGTTTGTTTTTTGTTTTTTTAAGTGTAGGTGGTAGGGACTCTTTTGAGGGAGCTTGCCTTGGACGTCTGCGCTTGATGTGTGCGTCTTGAATTTTGTTGCTGCCGTTACGGGTGATTCGGGCGTTCCAGTTTCCGGGCTTGTTGGATTCTTCGTAGTTTCTGCCGTGGCGCAACCTGGGATGAGAAAAAAGAGGGGGGTGGGAGGTTAGAAGAATGGGGGGGTGGGAGAACATAGTAAACACGATACAGACAATATACTTTTTGCTTTGGGATTAAGCAGTTGTTTATAGCTTATTTTGTCGTCTTCCTGGCGTCTATAGCTCTTTTGATTAGTCTATAGCTCTATTGCAGTGTATATGGTTGTGGTATTATACTGTGCAAATTGGGGCAGTAGTTTATAGCTCTGGGTGTTAGGTCAGGTAGGGGTGTTTAAAGCTCTGTATTAAGCTCAGTTTATAGCTCGCAATTGTAGTGGCTCAAAAATTTGGTTTCTGTTTATAGCTCAGTATGTTTTGCTCTTTGGCTCTGTAGTGGTGGGTGGCAAGAGTGATGTGAGTACTAGAAGATGTGTGGTGCTTGTATCCTGTTAAGCAGGGTCTGCCCAATTGGGATGCTGGTGTAATGAATGGTATGTGTTATCCCGCATTGTACGGGGTATGTGCAGGGCCACCTTAACAACTTTATGGGCCCCCGGGCAATGCAGTGTACCGGGCCCCAAAAAAAAATAAAAAATAAAAATTATATATATATATAAATAGTGTGTGTGTGTGTGTGTGTGTGTAAAAAAAATATATATGTATGTAAAAAAAAACGTGATTATATATATATAATCACTTTTTTGTTTACATATATATATATATATATAGGAGCCCCCTTAACTTACCTTAAGTCCGATCCTCTTCTTTTTTCCGCGCCGCTGAGTCTCTTCTGCCCTCTTCCGTGCTGTGGTTGCAGTGAATGCTGGGCGTGACATCACACCCAGCATTCACTGTGAGCACAGCACGGAAGAGGGGACCAGGGAGGGAGCCGGATCACCGCTAATGTGACCGTAAGGTAAGTATTAAAAAAAAAATATATATATATATATATATATATATTTTTTTTTTTAGGATTCAGACGGGCCCCCCTTGCCTGCAGGGCCCCCGGGCACCTGCCCATCATGCCCAATGGAAGAGACGGCCCTGGGTATGTGTGTATACGTGAGTATGTTATTATTAATGTAAGTGTATGATTATCACGGTTGAGGATATTTTATGGATCCCTTTTGCCACTACTGGGATGTTATTAGCAGTGGATGGTGGAGTTTGAACAAAACACAGAAGATGATAGTAGCTTGCAATATAGTATATTGGTAGATGGTATAACAGCAACAGTGAAAGATATGTACAACTCAGCAAGCTGAGAACACGACAGTTCACAAAATACAATGAAATCACGAAAGAAGTTCAGTTGGTAACCAATAGCAACGGCATGAAGAATGAATGCACACAACTTGAATAATGGAACTGGCAACTAGATTGGCAATATATTCTTAATAACAGTCCAGCAACTAATAATCAGCAGAGTAATATTAATAGCTGTGCCAAACATAGAATCACAGATGACAAGGTAACTTGATTGTAGTTCAGTAAAGAATACAGGTAGCCGAGCAGAGAGGTAGTTGAGCCAATCAATATGAGTGCAGGTGTAATAAGCAACTCACGAGACAGTTCAGTGTGCAGATGTAGAAGTCCAGCACACAGGTAACAGCAGCAGGAGATTAAGTAAGCAGTGTGGAACTACTAGTACCAGGTATGGAGGTTGTAGATGTAGAAGTCCAGCACACAGGTAACAGCAGTAGGAGATTCAGTAAGCAGTGTGGAACTACAAGTACCAGGTATGGAGGTTGTAGATGTAGAAGTCCAGCACACAGGTAACAGCAGCAGGAGATTTAGCCTAGACCAAGGTAGACTGAGTAACATGAAGTTCAGGCCATGAGCCCATAACCTTGGGGGGTTCATATAGTGCTCCAGGACCAATGAGGTTTAGGGAGTGGTCCAGATCACAGTAGCTAGGAACACCTGTGAAAGTAATGTCTCTGAAAGAGAAGCAAGCAGAATCATGGTTCTTAAAGAAAAAGTCACAGAGCCGGGACCTGACTATAGGACCAGCGTGTGACAATGATGTGCTAATATGCGTTGATGTTTTGCTCTTATAAGAGCAGTTTTACGAGTAATGGGCGACCTTTTGGTGCTGGTGTCTGGGCAGCTTTATCGTGGTGGGTGGATGAGGGCTGCTTTTCCTTTGTTATTCGTGGCGCTGGCCGAGCGGTCAATAAAGCTGTTGGCCGAGCGGTTTCCTTCTACGGCACTTGGAACGCATATGCGTTCCAACTGCCGAACTTCCGGTATTCAGGTGGAGCGCACAGACGCCTGTGCGTTCCACTGTGGCATGTGCCTCTCGGCGTGTTTTCTTCTTTTTCTCGGGGTGTATTGGTTTTGTTGCCAATGAGGGTGATGTCCTTTTGGTGATCTGAGTGCAGGAGTCTGCTGGGTTTTCCAGGGAGATCCTTTTGGTTGTGCTGTGCTTGTTTATCAAACGTGTTTTGTCCGTGGACTTCGTCAGGGATATAAAAGTAGCCCTCATCCACCCACCACAATAATGCTGCCTAGACACCAGCACCAAAAGGTCGCCCATTACCCGTAAAACTGCTCTTATAAGAGCAAAAGAACAAAACATCAACGCATATTAGCACATCTACAACTCACAACCTACAACTCATTCAAAAGCGTTAATAAAACATATGGCTGGGGCTGGTCTGTTTGACTCCTGGAGGGCCTTCAATTCCTCTTCTCGTAATTATACTTTCTACTCACATCCACCTAAATCTTACTCTAGAATTGACATGATAATGGGCTGTAGTAAAGTATTTCAACTTCCCACCCACACTGATATACTCTCCAACCCTTGGTCGGATCACTCGGTAGTTACGGCTTCATTTGATCTTATGAACAGATCTAAAAGTAGCTCGTTATGGAGATTAAACGAATCTTTGGTTAAACTCTCACTGTTTAAAGAGCAAATCGGTTTTCAACTTCAAGAATATTTTGATCTCAACCTTACTCCTGACTCCTCTCTTTCCACAGTTTGGGAAGCACACAAATCGGTCATTAGAGGGGCCATCATTAAATTTGCTTCCTTTCGCAAAAAACAACAAACTATGAAGTTAAACTCTATTACTGCCCAATTGCAGCAGCTCGAGTGTACTCAAACAAAATCACTCAAAATTAGTCTACAAGCAAATTCTATTAGAGGCGAAATGCAATCACTGCTGGCAGAAAAGACTGAGCGAGCCCTTCGCTGGCTTAATCAAAAATTCTATGAGCAAAGCAACAAGTCAGATACTATGCTAGCAAACAAATTGAAAGCCCAATGAGCAGCACAAGCAATTATGAGACATAAAGGGTACATTGAATTACGACCCAAAAGTTATAAATTACTCTTTTCACAGATTTTATAAATCCTTATACAGTCTAAATAATGATCATCTTCCTCGTCGTCCATTATCCAGCAATTTTTTTTTTTTTAATCTCTTTATTTATGCAAAAACATGAGATAAAAAGAAAACAATTGGTAATAAACAAGCTGAGACATAAGACTCGAAGCAAGTCTTAAAAATACAGAATCCAATAACAAAAAGTCCAACAAGGAAACAGGTTGTAAAAAAAACATTCTGTTGTTATAAGTTAGCTATAAATTAACCTATGGAGAAGCGGAACATCCAGAAAAAATTGGTTCGACCCAGATTTAAACAATAAGGGTCACATCTACAATGAAACTCTATGTTGATGCTTTTTTTCTTTAATTAGTTATTAAATTTAAGAAGAAGAGAAAGAGGGGGAGAAAAGAAAAAAAAAAAAAAGGGGTAAGGAGAAGCAGAGGGGGTAAGAAGAAAAAAGGGAAAAAAGGGGGAGGGAAGAATCTGATGAATACAACTCTGAAGTAATATTTTAAGTAACGGGCGTCGATGCTTGGTGAAAGGAGTACCAAAAGTCCCATACCTTATGGAAATTAAGAATCTTGTCATGCAAAAGGCTGGTAATGTATTCCATTGAGGCCATATACCACACCCGAGAAACTACACTTTGAAGGCTTGGAGGGAGGGGGGATTTCCATTCTTTCGCTATCTGCAGCCGGGTAGCAGCACAGACATGCTGTACTAATCTGTCCCCCTGTTTGTTCAGTGCTTTAACCCGGGAGCATAGCAACATGACCATTGGGTCGGGCGATACCTCGATTTCCAGAATTCTTGTGAGTAAGTCAGCAACCTGGGACCATAAGTTAGATATGCTTGGGCACGTCCACCAAATGTGGAACATTATCCAGCAATTTTTAAAGACTTGTCAGCTTCCAAAATTAGACAGGAACTTAGCTTCTAAATTGAATGAGGATATTACTGGGGAGGAGATTAAAGTAGCGCTTAGGTCCTGATGAATTCACCACCTCATACTATAAAACTTTTGCACATATCCTGACTCCACATCTACTTTTTACTTTTAACTCAGTCCTCCAAAGTGGGAAGTTTCATAAAGGTACTGTCACTCACCGGACCATGAGTGCCTCTGCGCTGGTGCGTGGTTCTCTAGCCTGCCTGCCGGCGTCTATCCTGAGCCACGGCCGTCCCCAATCTTGATGGACTGCGCATGCGCAGCACCCAAGAACTCTTATGACCTTTGCTTTTAATCTAATTGGAGGATCAGGCACCTCTCCCTATTTAAGGCACCTGTGCTCATTACATCGTTGCCTGATCTTGAGTCTCATTCCCTGTGAGTCTCTGAAGGTGTCTCCTGTGTCCTGCTCGTGTTTTCAGTTTCCTGCTGATTACCTGCTCTACTCATCGGGGGTTCCCATACCCGCTACTGGCTCTTGTATCCTGCTCGTGTCCTCAGCTGTCTGTTGGATTACCTGCTCTGCTCACCTGCGGTTCCCATACCCGCTTCAGCCGTTCAGTGCTCCTGCTGTGCCTGCATATCCTCGTGGACAAGCTTCTCTACTCATCAGCGGTATGCTTACTTGCTATTGACTTTCAACTGTTACCTTGCATATCCGCTTAGGACAAGCTTCCCTACTCAGCAGCGGTATCACCCATGAAATAATAGCACCCATGAAATAATTATACCCCACCAACACTTTACCATTAAATAGCCTACCTCACACACACACACACACACAATAAGACCCCCCACTCACTTGCCGCAAACATTATATTAAGACCCTCCTCCCATTTCATCACACATTATATTAAGACCCCCTCCATCCTTTTCCTCACGTTATGTTAAGATACCCACAGCCCCTCTCTCACACTTACCTTGTTTCATGTATGCTGTTGCTGGAGAGATATACTCTTTTCCCTGCCCCTCTTGCTGCTCTGCACACATGGGACAGCAACAAATCATCCCCATTAGGGAAAAACCCTGGCCCGGATGGTTATTCAATCTCATATTATAAAGTTTTTATTGAGAAACTTAACCCCATTCTTTTAAAGGCATTTCATGATGTATCTAATGTAAATGGCTTTTCGCCCCAGTCACTAGAAGCTCTTATCACGGTCATCCCTAAGGAGGGGAAGGATCCTCCACTTTGTCCCAGTTACCGCCCGATTTCCCTACTAAATATTGATGTAAAACTATTTGCCAAATTAATTTCTAACTGGATAAAGACTCTTCTTCCCAATTTGATTTCTAATGATCAAGTAGGATTCATCCCTGGAAGAGAGGCGAGAGATAATACAACTAGAATTATAGATCTTATACACTCAATCTCTATCTCTTCGACTCCCACGGTTCTCCTGTCTATGGATGCTGAAAAAGCATTTGACAGGGTGGACTGGTGTTTCATGAAGGGGGTTCTGAAACACATGGGGATCGAACCCTCTTGTTTAAATAGGATCTTGTCTTTATATAGCCAAAGTCAGAATTAACGGTATTTTATCTGATTCTTTCTCTATTTCTAATGGAACTCGCCAGGGGTGTCCACTATCTCCTTTATTCTTTGTTATATGTATGGAGGCTCTGGCAAGGGCTATTAGATGTAATCCAAACATTTCAGGCTTCCAGGTAGGAAAGAAAAAGTATCGCCTTGCTCTGTTTGCAGATGATTTATTAGCTATTTTTAAGGTTTGGTCACCTCTCTAATATTAAAATAAACAACTCTAAATCAAACGCGCTTAATATCTCTGCTTCAGAGCAAACGACTGCTGGTCTTAAGATGGCTTTCACGTTTAAATGGCAATCTTCACACATTCGCTATCTTGGGGATTCCATTGCAATGACCAACTCTTTTGCCTAAATTATTCTCCCTTGCTATCCCATTCCAAGTTTTCCTGGTTTGGCAGAATTGGTATCATAAAAATGAATATATTACCCAAGGTTCTATATATTATGCAAGCGATACAGATCCAGATTCCCAATCAATTTATAGACAATCTCCAGAAACTAATCAGTGGCTTTTGTCTGGGGGGGGGGGGGGATGGGGCAGGAAACCTAGATTCAAGCATTATATTCTGTATAAATGGAAACATGAAGGAGGTGTTCAATTGCCAATGTTCCAGAGTTATCTCCAGGCAGTATATTTGAATAAAGCTTTGGAGTGGACTAGAGGAGGTGGTGCTAAACAGTGGGTGGAATTGGAAGGTGATTCTAGTGAAACACAGCTTAGTGCTCTACCCTGGCTGTCTAAGATCCCTAAAATAAACCACCCTACGGTTAGACCCACCTTGATGATGTGGAATAAGCTCCGCTCATGGAGAAGTGTGTCGGTTTTTTTATTCTCCTTTGCCCCCCTTTATGTCTAATCCAGACTTTCCTCCTGGTCTTTCCAGAACTCCGTTTAACAGATGGTCTAGAGCAGGGATTGTCAGCCTCGGGCCAACTGGTGATTAATGGGAAACTTTGTTCCTTTCAGGAAATACAATCTGCCTATTCTCTGCTCTCCTTTGAGTATTGGAGATATATTCAGGTAAAACATTACGTCAAGTCTATAGGGGGTATTGGATCACTAGGTAGAGCACCATCCCCTTTTGAGGCCATGTTCTTATCTAAGATTGCACCCACTCATACCATATCAGGTATTTATAAAATCTTAATAGATGATCTATGCCGGTCACCACCATCATGCACGGGTCCCTAGGAACATGTTCTAGCACCTTATATCTCACAATCTTTGTGGCCCGAAATGTATCAACACCCCCATAGCTGCTCTCTGAGTGTCTCGGTTGTTGAAACACATTATAAACTACTGTCAGATGGTATAGGTGCCCATCCACACTACATAAATATCATCCACAAATGTCCTCATTTTGTTGGAGGTGTAATGGAGCTCCTGGCTCGTTGGTGAATATATGGTGGGAATGTCCACAAATTTTACCCTTTTGGAACAAAGTTATTAGGCTCTCGAAGGCCATTGTTGGACACGAGGTCCCTGAAGACCCGGGTTTTTGGTTGCTGTCTCTTTTTAACATTCCTTCATCTAAACACAAGAAATCACATTTAAAGCATTTCAACAATGCGGCCAGAGCAGTTATACCTACATGTTGGAGGCCCCGATCCCCTCCTACGATTAAGGATTGGCTTATTAGAGTGGAGTATTATATATCTATGGACAATTTCATTTTCTCTGCTAATGACAAATATTCAGATTTTACGGCCACCTGGTTCAGCTGGATGGAGTTCAAGGAATCAGAAGAATTTAAGATTCTTCTCTCACGCACCCCCCAATTTGCTGTGGTGTACACATAATAATAATATTAATTTAAAATATATAAATAAACAAAATTAATCTTTTCTATTTAGCAATGGGTTCCGTGGGAGACGGTCCCCTCGACTGGTTATTTGTTTGTTATAGCAGATACTCAGAAATACTTAAAGAATCTTTGAAGAGTTTCTCCTTCTCCCCCCCTTCCAATTCCCCTCCCCCTCCCTTCCAATTCCCCTCCCCCTCATGTTTTTCTCCTTTCCCTTCCTTTTCTCTGCTTCTTCCTTATGTGTTATGTTTATCTTCTCTCTTTAAACTTCTTTGGAATTAAAAAAAACAAGAGGAAACATTAAGTTTTTACTCCAGTACAATTACCTATATATGAATTACTATTATATAGATCTTGCATCTTTTTTGGCATACTTCCAACGTGTTCTATGTAACTCAATGCACAAATATACTGTTACAGCTTGTTTTTCGCATCTGTGTACTTCCTCTTTCAAAATAAAGAATTTGTAAAAAACAAACAAAAATGACACATCTTGTAGGGGTGTTTTGCAAAAATTATTACATCAAATGAATGTACCACATACTCACAATAATTTATAGTACATTTAAAAGTTAACAGATGCAATAATCAATTATATGGATAAACAAAGTGACTGTCATACCTGAGGATCTGTCTGTAACTGTGTCTCTGGAGCAGAACTGATGACTATGTGCAAAAAGTTGGGTGGCTTGATTAAGTTCCTTTGCATGGTAGAGAAACAACTGGTGCAGATGGTGGTTGCTGTGAGTTCAGGAGACTAGAGAATATGAATGGCACTAGAGACTGGCAAGTAGTGAAGAAGAGCAAGACGGTGGTCAGATTTAGCAAAGGAGAACGGACTGGAATCGGAATGCAAGACTGGGCTGGAACAAGACTGGAACTAGATTGCAGGCTGCACTGTCTGAGCAGGAATAACTGCAAAGACTGCAGACTGTTGGGAACCAGGTTGGAGTCTGAAGAATCAATGTTGCACTGGCATCAGGTCAAGGCTCCAGGAAGTTCTTTTATACTAACTGGAGGATGTGGTCAGCTGAGCTGAAGTAGCACTCTGACTGGCTGAGAGGGAGCAGGAGACTGAATCCAAGATGGCAGAGCCCATGCACTGGTTTTGGAAGGATCTCTGTAGTGGAGACAGAGAGACTAGGCAGCATCCTTCAGAGGGATCTAAGACCAGTAGAGCCTGTGGACCACAGGGACAGCTTAGAAAGGCAGCAAAAGGGTAAATAACAGGACCCGAGAGCCTGATGCGCGACAGTGGCATGAGCAGACAGAGCCATGGGCTGTACCATTTGCTTAATTCCTTTTCCATACCATGCTCGAGTAACCTGGAGGCAGCTAGGGTCCAGCAGCACTGAAAATATTGGGCCAGAGGAAAAGCGATAGTGCAAGTAAAATTTATATTTGTGTGTTTCACTTGTTTTTGTGTGTCACTGATGTGCCTTTCTTTAACCCTAAATTCACTGTTATGAAATAAAAGAGTTTCCTGGTGTCTTTGTACTTTTTTTGTAAGCATTCAAGTTTAAGTAAACAAAAAAGGTACTTACATGTAAAGTAAGATTAAATCACATATGCCTTGAAGCCGGAATAATCTTCCGATTCTTGAGAACCAGGATTGATATCTTGTTCCTCCTGGCTAGCATCCCCAGCCTCTTCCACCCATGGAAATATTACACACAGAGCTATGATGTCACACCCAATATCCGGTGCATACATAAGAGCTCCACAAAACGTGTCAAGGCCACGGATTCAGGCTTTTAAAAACCCAAAAGTCCACTCTATAACTGATCTGGTTGAGGTATGCATGGAATTGTATGCAACCACATGCTCTGTGTGTGGATGTAAAATAGGAGAAAGGAACCAAGGGGTAAAAGGGTATATGCATTGTTACTTTTGAAGAGAAAAAAAAGTAATTACATACAACTATTGTCTATAAATATTGTTATTAACAATGACTGAGACATTTTGACATGATATGGTGCAATTAGAGTCAAACAGTATTCTAATATTTTTAATATCAGTACACCATTATGCGTGTTTACAATTTGAAAAGTAGTTAAAAAAAACAAAACCTTTTATTAGTCCTATGCATACAAATCTATTTAGGGAAAACAAGGCCTAAAAATAAACAAATAGGACGGTCACACTCTCTCCTACCTCTTGTCGCTTTCAGTACCTGTGACTGCTCAGTTATGCTTGTATGGATCCTTAATGACTGTGACAGGATGTCGCTGGCATCTGTGACAGTTGATGATAGCCGGGGATGGCTGTGTAGATGCTAATTCCTCTGCTATCCTTGAGTGAATAAGTTATTGTAATTACCTTGCTGTAGATGTGAGGGCGCTTAACAGCTGGCTCTGTTGATGCCTGGTCTTGTTGTTCCCCGATTCGCGCCTGTGGTGGCTTGAGACAGGTCGTGGTGTGGGTAGTGAGAAATCGGCTGCAAAAGAGGATCGCTGTGCGAGGTTTGCGGTGTACGCTCGAATCCGTGGTGAGCGGGCGCTGTGTATTCAGCGATCTCCTCTGTTGCCAGGTGTCTGCGTGCAGCTGGGAACCATGCATGCACGGCGAAAGGAACTCGGGATAAGGAAAACGAGGCTACATAGTGAAGTATTGCTTTACAATTTAATACGATGATAAAGGATGCACTTACATGAAATAACTTGGTATTAAGCATGTAACAAATAGATGTACAGGTTGGTTGGAGTGTATGGGGCCGACGCGTTTCATCCTCACGGACTTTCTCAAGGAGTGAAAGTTTGAATGTGGCAGCCGTGTTTTGATGGGGGGGCGAGCTCTTGATTGGATGAAAATTCTCAGATTATTTGTCTTTGAGTTCTTTGTCTCCGATTCCATAGTTGATCTCAAGCTAGGGAGGAATCGTCTAGAGAAAAATCCGCATGGGGAATGAATACCCGATGACATCTTTTCGAATAACACGGCACCAATGCCCACCGAAGAGGTATCAACTTCCACAAAGAAAGGTTATTCCTGGTCCGGATGGAAGAGAACTGAAGTCGAGGAAAATGCTTTCTTTAGGATTGCAAAGGCAGAGATGGCTTCTGGAGACCAGATCTTAGGGTTGGCAGATTTCCTTGTTAGCGCTGTAATAGGAATGATAATGGAGGAAAAATCTTGAATGAACTGCCGATAATAGTTAGCAAAGCCGATGAATCTCTGAATTGCTTTGAGACCCTGCGGTTGAGGCCAATCCAAGATAGCAAACACCTTGGTGGGATCCATCTGTAGTCCTGAGCCAGATACAATAAAACCAGACACACTGGAAGGCAGCACAGGCTTCCGTCCTGGGCAGATCGTGGGTTGGCGCCTGACACTGGGAGTGATATATCTCTACATATGAAGGGGACCAGGAAGAATAAGCATTTTACACAATTGTCTGTGAATAAAGCTTTTGAAAGAGCAACCAAGTATGATCAGAATCCTGCTGCAGGCAGATCCCTAAAGCCATGACAGCTATGTTAGCAATGGATGTGCGTCCTAATTTTCGTTATGAATGCATCAAGTTTTAGCCAATTAGTTGACGTAATGTGTCCATACTACTAAATTCCTTCTCTATTCCATTTCTACCAATCAGCAATTTATCAGCTGTACCAGTAGCTTGACAAAAAAAGTATTTCAGCCTCTAGAAAACGCCATTGAGCCGACTGTCCACTTAACTATGGATGTGTGGACAAGCAGTACGGGTCAAACAAATACTACACAATAATTTTGTAAGATGAAAATGTATTTAATCTAGTATGCCAGTACTACATCAGATCTGAAAAATGTATACATGATCAAGTACAGCTCGTATAGAACAGTAGCCATGGCCAAAAATCCTTCTGTGAAGGAACAAAGCTGCTATATGGCTGTCTATTAAATGTGGAGTGGAGTTGCTGCAGTACATGATGAAATAGAAAGAGCAGTCTGTAATATTTCCACAGCCCCATTCATTCATGCCTCAAATGTTCAGCAGTGAGATCAAGTTTTCTCTGAGTGTCTTCAGCTCCTCTGTCACTGAATGAAACATGGTCAGCTGATTTATTAAATCAAGTTGCTGGTTGGAATATCAAAACATTGTTCAATTCCAGTCCAAGGCCTTAAACATTCCTATATACTGGTAGGTTGATTGACTGCTGATAAAATTAACTCTAGTCTGTATGCGTGTGTTAGGGACTTTAGACTATAAGCTCTAATGGGGCATGGACTAATGTAAATATTCTCTCTACAGTGTCGTGAAAATGGTGAGGCTACATAAATAAATGGTGATGAGAATGATGATTCTTTTCCTTTCACTAGCTATACGGCTGCTTGTGGACAATCTCCTACTCACTGGCCCAAGCCAAGGAGATAGTGGCCTTGTGGCAGTTGAAGTAAGAGGGATTCATCTTGAATGAACAGTGACTGGCTGGGATTGGGGCAGGGAGACCAACAAATCCTTTCAAGAAGGAACCAAGCTGCTGTAAAGTAAGGATTGTACAGGACGCAGCCCACGATGACACAGTACGAGCAGTCTGGCACACTGCCACAGGATCCCACCAGTCAGTCATTCTTGTCTCAAGTGTGGAGCAGTGAGACTAAACAGCTTAAGTTTTCTCAGAGTGGCCAATTCTTCAGCTCCTCTTGGACCCAATGAAACTGCTTCAGCCGATTTAACAAATCAAGTTCCTGAGCCTGGACTCTTGTGCTTGGCTAAGATTTTCTGATTGGGTGGTGGGAAATCATTGTGTTCCATTCACTGGCTATTCCTGGCTGCTCTCCCTCATTAATGTGTCTCTGCTGCCCCTCTCCAATGCGTCAGACATGCTGCCTAATAGCTAGATACTTGATGCATATTAATTTCTAAAATGACAATGTAATTGATCTAGACATCTGTGATGAGGATGTTGATATTGTCAGCATTGAGGAAGATCACCACTGCTAGTCATCCATCTAATAACCTCTTATTCTTACTACCGATGTCAATCTGTTGGGAAACTCAGGTAAGTCATTTTCAGCATTCAGCGACCGCATGTAGATAATTTATGCACACTGTTGTGTCACTATGTTTCAGTTGTGAAGAGTTCATTAGAAAATAGACTGTAAATGAATGTTAATACTATAAATAGTAATGTAGCAGCAAAAACATCTCAAAATCACATAGATACCTATTTTTCACAATTTTTAATTAAATCCAGATCCAAAACCATTCAAGATTTTTGGGCAAAACCAGAACCAAAACACAAAGAAGTTTGAGAGCCAAAACCAAAACACGGGGGGGGTCCATGAACATCTATAATTATAACTATCATTTAAGTTTCTGTAACTGCTCTCTTATAGTTCTTATTAATCTCAATTACAGGTTTTTGGTCACTAGTTACCTTTACTAAATCTTAGAATAAATCTACATCAGTGTTTTTCAAATCCTGTCCTCAGGGACCCTTAACAGAACATGTTTTCCAGATCTCACACTATCACAAGTGAAATAATTAGTACCATCTGTGATTCTATTAAAATGTGTCAGTCTCTAACTACTACATTTCCAGCAAGCATATGGAAGTCATGCACTGTTAGGGGTTCCCAAGTACTGGATATGGGAATCACTGATTTCCAAGATCAAGATATAGAGATATTTTAATATGATTACTACATACTTGCCAACTCTCCTGGAATGTCCAGGAGACTCCCGAAATTCGGGTCAGTCTCACGGACTCCCGGGAGAGCTGGCAAATCTCCTGCATCCGGCTACAGCCACCACTAAATTTGAGGTGAATCGCGTCATTTTGGCGAAAAACAACATTTCCGTCGCTGGGGCGGGGTCAAAATGACACGATTCGCTGTGCCCTGCCCGCCCTCCATTCGCATTCCTTCCCGGAAAGAGATTATACAAAGTAGGTAAGTATGGATTACTATATTTCATTAGTAAAGCATATTGCGCACTTTTGACTATGGGAAATAATACTTATGCTGTATTATGGTTAAAGAGTTCCCTATGCCTGTTACACTGCTACATTTTAGGTTGCGCAGGAGGCTGCAAAAACGATCTGGATAAAGCTCTGGAATGCAATAAATATGTCAATAGTGTTCTAGGTTGCCTAGCAATGGAATTAGCCTCACTTTAGTAAATCTATTAGTTAAAATAGTCAGATGACTGTTTCCCCAATAGTAGACTAAGCTTTCAGTATCTAATAAATGGGTGCGATAGGCTCATGTGATCATGTGACCAGAGTATTATCATTGGTTTTTTTTTATTTATAAGCCGTCACAAAAGGCCCACAGTGTTGCACATGACATTTACCGAAGTATGCAATAAACGACCCATAACACATTGCAAAATGCATGAAACACAAAATAATACAATGGCAAAACACCTACTGATTAAACAAGTAAGACACAAAATAACTTGGGAATGCAGATCAAGTTATTTACGGGACAGTGAGTGGCAGTGATGGAAAAGTTTGTCTGGGTACACACTACAGTGTTTTCTGCCGACTATTGGGTCAATCAAGTGATAAACAACTATATGGACCAATATTGCATTAATGTGTATACTGAAATGATGAACGATAGTCGTTCCAAAATACCGATTGTCGTTTCATTTGATTGTTCAGCAGAACTATAAATCTCATTCCAATGTTGTTCCAATCCTAAAGTTTGTATTCATGATTTTTTTTACTCAGTCGTTGGTACAATCGTGGATAACACATTGGTCAGAAAATTCTGTAGTGTGTACCCAGCCTTAAACATGATGTATGCCTGGGCTCAAGAAAACTATAAGTTATATTCTGATGTAATTACTCACTTAAATATGTCCAATTACATTCCTCTGTCAGCTTCTCTTTACTGGTTTCTGACTCCTGTTCTTTATTCTGTCTAGTTTCACTCATATTTTCTCTCACCATGTACTTTGGCCCTCGTCACAGTAGGCCATGGACCCGCACTAGGTTGTGGGGGGGATCTCGCAACCTCTTCCCCTCAATCCCACCTGTTACTCTACAAATAACCTCTGTTGCTAACCAACAGTTTCTTATGTCGCTCCTTTGGGTCCTAGTGCAGGGGCCACACAATCAATCACCGGTATGAGTGAATTACAATGGTGGAGGGGGCTTTACATACAGAAGCTGGAATTGTGCATGGCAGA
Source organism: Mixophyes fleayi (assembly GCF_038048845.1). Lineage (NCBI taxonomy): Eukaryota > Metazoa > Chordata > Amphibia > Anura > Limnodynastidae > Mixophyes > Mixophyes fleayi. Next base: position 621,792 of record NW_027445882.1, on the reverse strand, counting down.
AATAAAACTGACTCTTTATTTTATAAAAGAGATAGGGGGATACCTATACCCAACTTTGTTTTCACTAACCCTGCATGTGCAGGGCCACCTGCATGAGTTAAGACTAGGTGACAAGTACGAGGATCTCCAGAGGAGGATGCCAAGGAGTATTCCATTACAACACCTGAGAAGTTTTCAAGGGGCTACATAGTATTTTCATTAAGGTCTAAGAACAAAGAAAATTCCCAGTCCTCCCGTGTTTTTCTATTGGCTATAACTGACATATTAGACACAGTCAGAACCAGGGGTGGATTTTGTACTGTGCTTAGCTTACAGAAATGTGACTCTGCAAACAGTTTCCTCTTTGTCCATGGGACCACAAGCCATGGGGCAGCCACATTCAGCTGTAGCTCCGGAACACTACAAGCCTGGCAAAGTTTACTTTATTGTGCACTTCCCAGGGCTCAGTTCTAACAGGAGCACTCCTATACAGTGGCAAAAAGAAAACAAAAAAACATTTGTATCTATTTACATATGTTTACATAGTACAGATGTCTGCTGACAAATGTATTCACTCCTCTTCTTCGCTGGTTCTTATTGAAGGTTCTATTTATGATCCATCACAAAAATGATCATCCCTTATCACTATTCACAGCCATATTTGGTGAAATTTCAGTCCATTTATCAAAAAATCATGCACATTCGATAAAAATCTGTCCTGGCAATGACCTTGTGTCATTATCAGGACAGATGTTAGACATTTTAGAGAATGGAGGGAAGGAGCAAGAAGCCTGCTGTGGAATGATTCAAAGATCCATCTCTCCTCATAGAATAATGGCTAATGCCATCTAATAATGGAGGAAGCAGAGCCTACCACATGGAAATTATATATCTTGTACATTATCATCCTATGTATTCACCAGCTCCCATACCCCAGTGAAAATCCCATGATAAAATTGGAGAAATAGAAAGCTTTCTATTGAACAATTGTCTCATCACAGGTATATTCTAAGGCATTATTTTTCTTAATTATTTAGTTGCTGAAATAATGAAATTTAAAAAAAAAAAAAAAAAAAAAAAAGCAGTAGCAGGACGTAAAGTGTGCACTGTGGAGCCCAGAGCATGCAAGTGACTTGCATTTAAGTGTTTGGGATGTATTGGAGCTATGTGCTCTTCTTGGAGATGATACACATTATTAATAAAAGTAGATTTCTTGTGTTTTCAGAAGTGTGTTTTACAGTGATATTGCAAAAAGCCAAAATATTACAGAGCCACAAGCACTAAATATAGTATACAAACTGTGCTCATATTTTATTTTTATTTTCATGGTTAGACATTGTGAGAATCTCAAGTCTTAGAGATGGACAAAAGTGGTTTGCAATCAGAGAATGCTATATAAATGTTGTCTTCAGTTAAAAATACACAATGAAGAAAGCAACAACATCTCTCAATATCTGGAGCTAAATCATAATGCTCATGCTCAAACCCCAGGATACATTACTCACCATTACAGTTTGAAAATTAAACAGATTAGAAAGATATAATGCCCTATTAAGACATTAGACATACTGTTGTTTACAGGCAGTCTGAGAGCTACATGTAATGGGAGCAAGATTGGCTACTAAACCAGGAACACCAGTAACTACCATGGATAAACCACTTTGCGACCAGCAGTCAGAGGGTGGCTTTGCTTTCTCAAGGTTATTAACCTGCTGTTCAATGTGGGTACTAGACCACTTGCTCTTTCCAGAGATTTTGGTGTATCCTGGCAGCTCTGTATCTTGGTCACTTGGTGTAGGGTTAGAATAGGAGTGCTGCGAGTGAACCCTTTTTACATAGCCAGATATGGGGGGGTAAGTTACGCCAACCTTTACAGTTTGTCGAAACTTCTTGCAGCAGAGGTGAATAAGTTCAAGCAAGTTGAGCAACAAAGATATGAGAGACACCACCAGCATGAAGATTATGAAAATGGTCTTTTCCGTGGGCCGGGAAACAAAGCAGTCCACTTTGTGTGGGCAAGGTACCCTTGTACAGACAAAGATTGGAGGCATCACAAAACCATACAGATACCACTGACCAAAAACAAATGCAGCTTCAAAAATACTTTTGAAGATTACACTGGCTGCATAGGTACACATTAAGGCTCCCTGCATTTTAATCTTCGTCGTAGGTGCTTGCATTTTCAAATCATCCTCCATCTTAGACTCATTCTCCATATTACCCTGTTTCAGCTTCTCTTCTTTCCTGGACAAGTAAACCACATGACCGAGGTAGATCAAGGTGGGGGTGCTAACAAAGAGAAACTGCAGCACCCAGTAGCGGACATGCGAGATAGGAAAAGCCTTATCATAACAGACATTGGTACATCCTGGTTGATTTGTATTACAAGTGAAGTCAGATTGCTCATCCCCCCAAACGGACTCTCCTGCTAAACTCAGGATGAGAATTCTGAAGATGAAAAGCACAGTCAGCCAGACTTTTCCAATGAGGGTGGAATGTTCTTGGACTTCATCGAGCAATATTTTAAGTAAATCCCATCCTGCCATTACTTCTCGGAAACTGAAAAAAATATATACATAAACATCTTGACAGATCTAAATGTATTGCTTAGTAAACAACAATATAATACACATTTGAAGAACAATTATACTCTGCACTCAAAATATAATCTTCCTTTAAGGTGTACAGTATAAAAGTAATTTGGGCTCTTAGAGCTCAAGCTTGAAGTCTGTAATAAGCTAAAGATTTAATATGATCTTTAAACCTCTCCACTTCTGATGGGACTAGTTTCAGAGTAGTGCAAAACAAATGTAATTAAAACATTCTGTGAACAACCCCAGCTCTGTACAGTGGGTGGGAAACCGATGCTACTGGCAAAACTTTTCCTCTCCCACCTTCACTAACACTTCTGTTGCTAAGGGCAATAATCATAGGCATCACAAGGCTAATTGCAGCAGATTCAACCCTCTGACAGAGGTGCATGTGCACACACCTGAAACTGTCTGTGCTGTTATCAGTAGCTGAAATACCAATCACAGCAGAGCAAGCTTCTAAGAGATAACATAGTGTAACACTTTTTAAACAAATAGCAATTTAAAAGTAAATAGTAGAATGCTCCCCTAGTAAAATGCCCTAACCAGCCCCACTATAGCAATGATACCATTACTGTGATGTCCCCTGCCCCTGTAGAGGCACCAGACTTGCACTCACTAGTCAATGGCTGGTTTGCATTATAACAGGGGAACCCCATGCCTGTGGACTTCCTGTTATTGCAATTTAGCAAACACCAGCATGCCCCTCCAATCAGTTGGCAGTGCATGCTAGAAAATGTAATTTAACAATGGCAAAAAAGACAAATAAAAACAACCACACATATACATAATTTAGAGTATAGACTATGTGAATAAAACACTCACATAAACCCCTTGTCCACAAATAAATAATATATACATACATACACACACATATATACATATATATATATATATATATATATATATATATGTTCTAACTGTTGAAGAATATAAATAAAATATCAGACTTATCACCACGATGGGACTTGGTGATAAATGGACCAAATAGTGTTTCTGGCCCCTCCCCCAGGGGCCAGTTGCACATGAGCTATGCTGCACATCGTCATCAGTTCAAAGCACAGTATGCCTGGTATACTGGGGCATGCTGGTGGTGGGTTGAAGTCAGAGCTGGATTAAGGTTCTGGGGGACCCAGGCAATTAAGAAAGGGGAGAGGATGTTGTGTAATATGGCTATAATGTTAGACAAATAAACAGGCAATACTGTGTGCACTACTGTTAGGTGCACACAGCTTTCCCTTCACAAGCAGTACAGTGTGAAGTGAGACATACCTCTCAACTGTCATTGCAGTTGGACCAAATCCTGACTAAGCAAGATAGTCACTCAAATTCAGGACTGCCCCACCAGATTCAGGACAGTTGGCAGACTGCCCTGCTCTCTCCTACCTGTTCTTGTCACTTGTCACCACCTGTGATGCTGGTGTCTTTAGCTCAGTTGCTGCTTGCCCAAATCCTGAAATTTTTGGGCCCTATTTGTAAAAAAAAAAAAAAAAAAAAAAAAGACAGGTTCATAAAATTTAGGAGTCCCTAAAAAAACCCTGGCATTAAATCAATAGCACCCCTTTAATAGTTAGGCATCCCTTCCTGCAACCAACCCCAAATATGAAATTGAATACAATTAATAGTATAGAATAGTAGAACTACATTCCCCAACCAGCCCCAATATTTAATAGTGTACACATTTACTAAATAAACTTATTTCCCTCACCACCAAGCAGCCCAGCAATAAATTAGTAGCATATACATTGAATAAATAAGCCCATTCCCCAAAACTATTACCGACATTAAATAATTCATATTCACAATTAATAAATAGCCCACCTCCTCCCCAAACTCAGCCCCACATTAAAATACCCCACCATCACCCCACAAATAAATTAACCAACCACTAAATAATTAGCCCCCCACCCAAACTCCAACATTAAATTAATAGCCTACCTCCTACCCACATTACATTAAGAACCCTTTCCTTACACATACAAACCGTGTTGAGAGAGGCAGACTCTTCTATTGGCCTCTCTTGCAGCCTGCATCTGGACAGCTCATCCTCCTTCATGTCAAGTGACACATATAATTATCAAATTACCTTACTATATGTATGTATATATTGGTTATTCCTACCAGCCTAGTCCAGCTATGCACTGGCATGCCTGGATTTGTGGCAAGGCAACAGACCAAGCATGAAGGTATATTAAAATTTTCACCTGGCCTTGTTATACACTTCTATATAAAGTAAGTGTGTCCAGAGAAGGAGAGTAATGGAATGAGTGGCAGAGAATTTGTCATTTTTCCATAATGCCCACTTTAAGAAAGGCTGCTTCCCTGGAGTAGGGAGAGGAAGTCCACATTATAGAAAATCCAGGTCTGAACATATCATACTTCTCTGTTCTCCATTCATGTCACCATATCCCACTTTGCAACCCCCTTCTTTATCTTAATCCTCTATCCCCCTTAATCAAATTCTCTATCTTCCCTCTCACCTACTTAGCATCCTCAACTCCCTTCTCATCAGCGTGGTTTCCTTTCTTGGGTTGTCACTCTGCAACCCCCTCCATGTCTATAATCACTCAATCACCCCCTCCTCTGGCTAACACACAATAATACACATTATTTATTTAATTATATATATATAGAATCTTCGCTTACCTTATGCCCGGGATGCAGCATGGCTCTTCTCTGCTCTTCTTCACACTGTCATCGTCGTGGTAGCTGTGGAAGCCCAGAAGGCTTCAAAAAAATAAATAATCAAAAGCATCCACGCGTGTATAATACTGCACTTAAACGCGGGACCCTGTTCTGCCCCCCATATACACCGGAATTTGGGGACAGCAAAACGAGCCAGACAGAATCTGGCTCAGTGTGGGGCCTGAGAGAAGGGGACCCGGGCACATGCTCCCAGTGCCTCCCCTTAAACCGGCTATGGTTGAGATGGGAGTTTTCTTTGGGAATATGCTTGAATGGGAGCAGTGGATTGGATGCGGGTGCGAGGGATTAGGAGTTCTAGGTTTATGTAAATAATAGGGGACACAATTGTTCTCATAGCTAGCTGTCTAGAGGACTATATGTATACAAGAATATATGTGTAATAATGTTGACTATAAGGATAAAGGAGATATCATGTTGGGGGCATATTTAGTACTGTAAATAGAATGACAAAATGGAAAAGTGCATGAGAACGCCATGGGAAAGCTGCTTTTGCATGGATTGATCAGAGGTAGAAAGATGATTTAATTGTATAATAAAGTGGTTAAAAGAGGATCTGGGATATGTTTTATTAATTTCATCTTTATTTTAAAATATGTGTTTGTTACTGGGACAACTAAGATGACAAAGTTGTCTCTACAGGGGTCCCAATCTATTTAATTACCCAGGAGACTTAGCGCTTTTCAGCACAGAGCTGATATTATCTGTAAGGGGTTGCATACATTTTGTTTGTGGCCCCCCTTTCCATAGAGGCAACAGCTCTGTGCTGACAAGCCTGGGCTGGACACTATGACAGGGAGACCACGCTCGTAGTTTTCATGTTATAATAGGAGCCACCCTCGCCTGTCTAGGTCAGTGAGTCGATTAACTTCGCAGGCCATTCCGGAGCATAACCGCGATCTTCGTAGCGGATTGAATATGCCCCATAGTGTGTTTTGCCCTATATGGAGTCAATTCAATCCCATGTGGAAATAAAAACTTTTTAAATAGGAAACTTTTTGCTTGCAAAATATGCACTAATTCAAACAAAGGGGCTGCTTGCTGATGCAGGAAAGTTAGACATGTGTGTTGTGTCCAACTTTATAGGGAGACAAGCATCACTGTATCTCCTCAATTCTCATTGGTTTCAGCAGAGTTCCTAGTGGGACATCACATGGCCGTGTTTTTAAGATGGCATGTGCTATCTCAGCAGGCACCACACACGTCCCTGTCCTGGGTCCCCTCTATGCAGTGGGCACATAGAACCTGATCATGTAGCTCTGCTCACTTACCTGCTCAGATGTTTCCCTTAAGAGGACAACAGAGCAAAGCTCAGCAAAACAGGTCAGGACACAATTGTTTAGTTATGACTTGCAGAGTCCGCCAATGCAGAACTTGTCTAATTAAATGAGTACTTATTTTGTTAAGGTATGTGGGATCACAGCAAAACAAATATAGTTTTATGCCTTATACGCAATCCAGAGCAGAGCCATACTGAGATCACATGAGGCAGCAAGTAACATATTGGTTTGGGATCTCCCATTTCCCTCTTCTATTTGTCAAAATAAAGAACACAAAGAAACAGGTTAGAGTAATCCAGACCCTCAGTGCCCACTGTGTGCTATTTGGGAGCCTAGATTGCCCGGTGCATGATCCAGAGCAGCTTCCTTTGTCTTTTAACACAAAGTGACAGGTCTTCTTTCAGATACATCTGAATGGAGCATATGTTTTAGATCTGTACTAAAGGAGATGGGAAGGTCAGGTACAAAAAGAAGAGGCAAGCATGGCTTGATGAAGCCATTCATGTTATTAAGTGGGCAGAGCAAGACGTATAATGGCTCAAATGGCCTAATCACACCCCTTAACGAAGCCATGCATGGTATTAAACAAACAGGGAAAGGCATAGAATGACACAATTTGCATCACCCCAGCATGACTGTCCACTTTGCAAGCCAGTGAGTAGCTTTCCTTTACATTCCAGGAGAGTATGCAACTAGGATGCCCACCTAACAAACTAGCTGAACGGGAATCCTCGATGCCGATCTGCATGAACTACTACATGAATAACTTTGTAAAATGTAAATTTTTATCCTCCAGAACATGAGTAAGGTTTTTTCTTATTGTATCCCTATGCATACTTTATTCTTTACATTTTATACCTTTCCAGACGATTTCAACTACAACCTATTAACTTAAGATAGATCTCCCAACAAAGCCCCTATTTCCCTATTCATAAATGCCTCTATTGGCTCACAAAAGTGTCTATCTGGCACATCATATAGTGTTTTGTGCACAGAAAAAGACAAGAAGCTTGTGTGTCCATATACTAGAACCAGATTAATATGAAATATACATGCTGTGTACCAGCATTGCAGTTAACTATTTAAAATGCAAGTGGTATTACTGGATAGCAACAACTTCAGGAAAGTAACATGCATGTGAACTGATTACATTGCAAGCAGGCAATTAACCCAGGATTTAAACATGATTGCAAGTTATTTACAAAGAATAGCTTTTAGTAAGAAAATAGTTTATAGAGAAAGATGTTGTAAATTTGTATTTTATCTTCTTACACCACTGAAATAGCACAGCTATTCTTACCTGCCACTCTTGCACAAATGTTCTTTTGATTTGTAAAAACCTGACAACTTTACATATTTTTAACGAGCAAAACTGTTATCATCTGTTGAGGTCTTTAACCTCTCCCATGATTAATAGGGTCAATGTAGAAAAGCTCTTAGTATGTAGGAGGGTTAAAAGAAAAACCTCAACTCTTTTTCTCTTTTTTGGAAATTGTCTCTATTTGAGAAATGTATTTAAATTGCTATTAAACAGACTTTAGCTTAAGACATCTGTTTTTTTACATGTTCATTTCTATTCATGTATGTTAGATTAGATGGGCAGACTTCACCTTTAATGCATGATACATATAGAACACTTATGCAAAAGTGCTAGAGTTGTTGCTATTAGGACCTGCAGCATACATATTATAAAGATAAGGCCTGAACAAGTGCGTTTTATAGCCTTTGCACAGGTAGTTTAGTTTCTATGGTATAGTTGCCAGGTCAGTCATTTAGAACAAGAAACCAATATGAACTAAAAGCTACATTACAAATAGATCAGATGCATATATAATAAGATCTGAGCTCAGCTTATTTGTGTAGCGAAGGCAAAATTCAATACAATTTTTTATTACAGAGATGTGTCAGAGTAAGCGCAAGTACCTTTTCCAGAACCCATGCACACTTCTTCTTGCTACTTTTTAAAGCAGCTGTTAATCTAATTACAAATGCTCTGATAGGATTCAAGAAGCTTCAAGCCCCACCCATGTCAAACTAGTTTAAAGGCACACTTGCCTACCTTTGAAAAAACATTTCTGGGAGTCCCTAAATACAAGGGGGAACAGATACAAAGTACTGGGGCCTGGGCCTGCCTGTGTAGTGAGAGAAGCCACTAATCTGGTGTGGCCAAGCCATCTCATGGCTATGAAATGGGCCCCAAGAAGTTGCTGCATTGGGGCCCTAAATTCCTTATGGCGGCCCTCCGTAAACATTTTGGAAGAGAGGCAATTAGGACATAAAAGTGAGAGTCAGCTTTAAATTTATACTGTATACAGCATATTCCTTTATAAAAAGAGCTGAATTTTACTTTCATTTTTTGTGTGGACAATCTCACTGGCCAGTTATCCTTAGGAAACACTGAGAAGAATTGTAAAAAGATGGGTCCAATTTGCATCACCCTCACTATCTGTCACTTTATACCTGCACAATGGAGTATGTGCATATGGCTTGTTGAAAATATTATCTTTGTGTTCCCATTTTTACTACCTCTGCTGTGTAAGCCTGGGTTATGAATGCCCATAATATTCTTAAATAAGCCAGGTGGGATGCAGCTATTCATCCAGAGCAAGATTAAGGAGTGATACTGGGGGGGATGGGGCAGCACAGTCCCGGGCCCTGCTATTTAAGATGGCCCTCCGGACCATGGGTGCCATCGGGGGGACGGTGTTGTACTAGGTGACTGGACCTTCCTCCAGGACCTGCCACTTTATTTCTTTTCTTCTCTCCTATGTGTGCTCTCCTACTATCCCCGTGACAGATGTTACATGGGATGCTTACCATATGACAGGTGTTGTCCATGAGTGAAGAGTAGCAGGAGAGACAGACAGAAGAATATGCCGCTGCGAGACAGCGCAGATTGAACAAGGTAAGTGTGAAGGAAGGGAGGGGTTATCTAAATTTAATGTGTGAGGGAAGAGAGGGGGGTCTTAATATAACGTGTAAGGGAAGAGCGGTGGAGTCTTAATATAATGTGTGAGGGAAGAGAGGTGGGGTCTTTAATATAATGTGGGTGTGAGTTAGGCTATTTAATGGTGGAGTGTAGGTGGGAACTAATTATTTCATGGGCACTATTTTACTGTGGGGTGATGGTGGGACAATTTAATTGATTGGTAAGGTTATTGAATTTAATAATGGGGCTTATTCATTTAAGATGGGGAGGTGGGACCTTTAATTTAATGCTGGGGTGGTTTGAGGGCTATTAATTGACTGTGGGGCTGTTTGGGGAGAATGAGGTCTATTTATTAAATGTGAATAGGAATTATTTAATGGCAGTGATGGTTAAGGGAGATAGGTATACTTTAGAGATGCTCAGGCTCGGTTCCCTGAGAACTGAACACACCCAATCTTAGCAAATCCGAGTACTGAGCAGAGTCAGCTCGGTACTGAAAATGATTCAAAGCATCATTGTTATGACGTCGGATCTCGCGAGTTTTGGATTAATAAAGTACCGCCCTCCAAGGGGATCCAGCATGATTTCACAGAGGGACACAGAAAGGGTAGCATGGTTCTTGGCAGTCTCTAGTGCAGTTGGGCAGCATCATAGGTAGAACAGAAAGAGGAGGTGTAGCAGTGTTCTTCAAAGTCTACAGTGACATTCAGGAGAGCTCCATTGCTAATTGTCATTACTGAAATAGAAATAATAGGGCTGGCAGGCTTGGTCTTCTAAATCTGCAATCACATTGTACTGTGTTATATAGGTAACACACAAAGAGGAGAGCTCCATTGCTACATGTCATTGCTGAAATACAAATAATAGGGCTGGCAGGCTTGGTCTTCTAAATTTGCAGTCATATTGTACTGTTTTATCAAAATGGATTCACAGCAGTACACAGAAGACCAGGAGCACCAAGCAGCTGCTAGCACCCTTCATGATGTTAGTAATCCCTCTACGTCATCTGCTAAAGCCTTTGTTAAAGTGCATAGTGTTTTTAAGTCAGGGAAACAAAAAACTAAAAAAAAACCTTTTACCTTGGTCAAGAAACAAAGACCTGCAATCCAGGCAAAGTTATCTGCAGAAAAAATAAAATTATCAACATGCCATTCTACACACGCAGTGGCAAGGAAAGAATGAAGCCTTCACCTTTCTCTATGAGTGCTAGTTCTGCAACTGTCACTGAGGCAACGTCTTGTAAGGTCAGTCATGACCAAGCAAGACCTTGTCATTCTGACTCCAAAAGTGGTGTCCAAATACTTTTACGTGTTAAAGCCGAGCTGGAAGAAAACAGTAAGGCATTAGAGGAAAATGTATGTTCAGATTCAGGAATGACACAAATCCCTGAGGAGAGTCTATCCACGAGTGCTATGTGTAAGCTTGACCTTTCTAAAAGTGTACCCATAAAGAAGGCCCCTTTCAGCATTTCTGCAAATGTGTGCATGAACAGCCCAAGTGTAGCTGGTGATACACAAATTGAGAGTGCCACTTTGGAATTGCAACAGGATGGGGGGGATATTTGTGTAGCTGACGAGGGCGCTAATGAGGATGTTGATGAGGATGATGTTGTTTGAGTAAGTCCTGCACCGGTGGAAGCAGTCCTTGCACGTGATATGAAGAAGACCATTGTCATGCCTGGGCATAAGACCAAGAAAATCCACCTCTTCTGTGGAATTATTTTTACCCAAATCCTGACAACAGTTGTCTAGCCATTTGTAGCGCTTGTAAAGCCACAGTCAGTAGAGGTAGGGACCTTAACCATCTAGGAACCTCATCCATGTTACGCCATTTGAAGCGAGTTCATGGCAAGCTGTTGGGAAAATCGGAAACTTGTGCTAAAAAAATAACAACAAGTAGTCCAGCATCAGCTAGGTCCCTTCTCTCAGCTAGATGTCGACAACTGCAATCTAGACCCACAAAACCGTCCTCATCAATATGCTCAGTAGCTATCGGAGTTAGTCCTGCATCCAAGTTGCCAAGGCTAGATAACACCTCCACTATCCTGGATTCCAATTCTTGAGCGCTAGTCCCACTGGTGCTGCTGGGGGTGAATCTTCATCCCAGTAGCAGACAAAGAAGAAGACAACTAGTATTTTACAACAACTGACTGTTAAACAATCCTTTGCAAGAGGAAGCAAGTATGAAAGCTGTCACCTGGTAGCAAAGCGGATTACAGACGCCATGGCGACTATGCTAGTATTAGATCTGCGTCAAATATCCACTATTAATGCAGCTGGTTTTAGATAGTTACTTGAAGTCTTTTGTCCC